>NC_045174.1:12646881-12654381 GCF_900700415.2 Clupea harengus | reverse complement strand
TGTTTTTTAGGGCAACATCACTGTCTTTCCCCTAAATGAAGTGCTAAAGTTGTGAAATGAAGGTGCTAGCTATTGCGCTGTGTGTGTGTCTAGTGTGTTGCACGTCTGTATGAAATTCCCATGGATAACGTGTGTGTGTGTGTGACCTCTGCCCCGTACAGCTCAGAAGAACCAGTACATGACGCCCAACGGCTTCACCATGTACATGCTGTCCAAAGAGAATGTGGTGTTGGAGCCGGATCACGGCCGCGTGTACCAGGACATGAAGCAGCCACTCTCCCACTACTTCATCAACTCCTCACACAACACCTACCTCACCAAAGACCAGCTGATGAGTGAGAGCAGCACTGAGCCCTACATGAGGTTCGCACACACACACACACACACACACACACACACACACACACACACACACACACACACACACAAACACACACACACACACACTATTTTGTGTAAGTTTCTGCATTAACATCGAGTTCTCACGCATAGTTTTGTAGTTCAGTTTTGTATTCTATCAGTTTTATTCCATTTAGAGCCCTTGGTAAACAACAGGTGCAAACGGTAAACAAGTTTTTTTTCATTAGCTGTCTTTAAAACAGGTTGTTCCTCGTTGTTGCATTTCGCAGCTTTTGCTTCCCATTGTGATGACGTAAACATGCTTTTGTGGGTTTCGTCAGTTGGCTCTAATATCGCAATAATACTCAACTCAATTGATGCTGCTATACTGTCTTACTTTTGGCCTGGCAAGACTGGTTGGTGGCTTTGCCTAACCCAACATGCTGTTATACTATTGGGCCACCAATATTCAAAAGTAAAATAAATGGTGCCATTCCCCAGACATTAATTGGTGTATCATGGAAGCTTATTCCTGCATTTCATCTTCTCTCTCTGCATTACTCTTTGCTCCTCTCTCTATAAGTCCCTCCCAGTACACTGATAACCCAGTTGTAGATAGCACAGTTTATACTGTACTTTGGACTAAAATCTTCTTCTGTCCTCACTCCTATCTGCAACAATCATCTATTCCTGCCTCTACTGTAGACACAGCTTTTACCCACTGGAGGAAGGTGTATTCAGACGAGACATTTGGACGTTCTGATAACCTAAATTTGGTGTTCCAAACCATGGTCTATTTAGATACTTTAAATTGCGTAATTTTGCAAGAACTCATTTTACATCCTTTCCAGAACTGCCTGAAAATACTGACGTCAAATACTGCTACAGTGGAAGAGTTCTAAACCACCGGGCACAACTTCCTAGTTAAAAGATTTGATGTAATTTCTGAAATATCTGTCATTTCAGAAATTTCTGTCATTCTAGAAATATGCTTTGTGGTTGATCAACAACACATAAAAAAAATATTAATATATAGACGTAAACAAAGATGACTAAAACACACCCATACATCAGGCCTGTCTTGCACACACACACACACACACACACACACACACACACACACACACACACACACACACACACACAATTGGTGCATACATACTATACACGTGTGTATACACATTCACACTGACACTCTCACATACACTCACCCATCATAAAAAATAACTCTCTCTCTCTCGCACACACACACAGACACACGTAGATCAGGCCTGACCTTTGTGACCTTTGTGGTGTGTGTTGTGCAGGGCCCTGAGCCGTGGCTGCCGCTGTGTGGAGCTGGACTGCTGGGACGGGGAACAGGGAGAGCCCGTCATCTACCACGGACACACACTCACCTCTAAGATCACCTTCAGAGAGGTCATACACACCATCAATGAATACGCCTTCAAGGTGAGAATACACACACACACACACCCACACACACACCATTGGAGAGTTTATACAAAGGATTAGCGGTCACATTCAGGTCACATTCAGGGGATGTGGTCAAGAACACCCTTGAGCTGAGCCTTCACACTCACATTCAGGGGATGTGGTCAAGAACACCCTTGAGCTGAGCTTTCACACTCACATTCAGCAGGTTCACACACAATAGAAATTTGCACAGACTTCCATATTTTCTCTTGTGAAGTAAAAAAAATGATTTTATGTAAACGGTTAATTTGATATTCCGATTACCTGTTCTTATAACTTCTGCTATAACTACTGTAACTACTATAATTACCGTATGTGATATTGTGATTTCTACGTTCTATTATGTGTTTACTCCTGTGAAGTGTGTTATTGTGTGTGTATGTGTGCGTATATGTGTGTGGGTTTGAATAAGATGTTGGCCCATGGTGATGTGAGGTTATGCCCTGGGTTTCACTGTTTCCTGCACTTGCCCAGGGACTGCAGATGGAAATGAGATAGTAGCTAAATCTGGTACTAAGCATCTTTCCTTTTATTGAGATTAATGTGTTTTGTACATGGTCCCAGATGTAAATAAATGTAATAACAACCATGTTTTTATCTAAGGATTGAATTAGGCCTACTGTGGTATCTGCTCTTTCTCTCTCTCTCTCTCTCTGTCTGTCTCACTCACGCTCTCTCTCTCCCTCCTTATCTTTCAGGCGTCTCCGTATCCTCTGATTCTGTCTCTGGAGAACCACTGTTCAGTGGAGCAGCAGGCAGAGATGGCCCGTCAGTTACGCTGCATCCTGGGGGACAAACTGCTCACCAGTCCACTCAGTGACAAGGAGCTCCAGAGCCTGCCCTCTCCTGAGGTAAAGAAGGGTTCCTGACATATATATCATATGTGTGAGGAATCAATAGGGATCCTGTTTATGAATAGTAAATATATATATTTATGAATATGAATACATATATACAAGGACATTTTTCAATTTTTCAATTTTTTTTATCTAGGCCTATCAAATTTGTTATCGATATTTGAATTAGGCCTATCGAGGTATCTGCTCTCTCTCTCTCTCTCTCTCTCTCTCTCTCTCTCTCTCTCTCTCTGTGTCTGTCTCTCTCTCTCCCTCCTTATCTTTCAGGCTTCTCCGTATCCTCTGATTCTGTCTCTGGTGAACCACTGTTCAGTGAATATAAATATTATATACAAGGACATTTTGGAGATTTCCAACTGTAGTGAATGCTTCATCTATATATGGCAGATAGTATAACGTAAATATGGGTCGCGGTCTGTGTTTATTTATACAACAGTTAGGTCCAGTCGAGCAGTTGATTAATGTCTGATTGGACAGTAGGCATTCCATGAGTGAGGATATCCAGGCAGAAGCCCACTCAGACTCTTCACCGCTAGTAATCACTCTGCCTTTGATATACTAGTTTTTGGGGTGCGGAATAAATAATCGAAATCAAAATAAAAGAATGAAATCAAAATCTGGGGTTTTCAAACTAAATTAGTTGGTAGAGGAACTGTTTTGTGGGGTTGGTAAAGGCCGAATCTCAGCTGCGAGGATATCCTTTATCAACCCCACCCCCCACTTGTGTCGTATTGCTTAAATGTGTGTGTGTCCATTTGTGTGTGTGATAAGGAGCTGAAAGGGAAGATCCTGGTGAAAGGGAAGAAGGAGAGGAGGCAGGAGGAGAGTTCCTCCAGTTCTGATAGCTCCTCTTCAGAGGACGAGTCCAAAGCGGAGAACAAGTCCAAACCCAAGGCTGAGGCCAAGAAGGTGAGACTCTTACTCTTACTAATCCACACACAGCCTGTCTGTCTGCCTGTCTGCCTGTCTGTCTGTCTGCCTGTCGAATGCATGTCTCCATCTGTTTCGTCTTGGTCTTTTATCTCTGAGATATAACGGTCTGTCTCCCTCACCCCTGTCACTCTCTCCGTCTCCCTGCTCCCTTGTTCTCTGATATATTAATCCACATACTAATTGCCTCCCTGTTTATTTGTCTAATGAACGTCAATCTTTCTCTAAGCCTTTCTAACACCTACCACTTGTCTTAGTCACACACCTCTATCTGTGCCTGTGATATCACCCGGTCTATTTGCTCTACGACCAATCGATGGACTTGACAATCTCACTTACTGTCCATCAGTTTTTGACAGTAACATTCATATCTCTGTCCATCTGTTTTTTAAGTCTGTCAGTAGCATTCATGTCTCCTCTCCTTGTGCAAGACTTCACCTTTAGTGTGGTTGTGTTCACCTGTTAGGTATGTGAACACTGTTTTGTGTTGTTTCATGTGTTTACGTGTGTCTCTTGTTTTCTTTCTGCCTGTGTGTGTTTCTTTGTGTGCTTGTATGTGTCTGTGTCTTGTGTGTATATGTGTTGTGGGTATTTGCGTACCTACATGTACGCGTGTCGGTTGTTTGTGGATGTGTGTATGGCATTCTGCGTACACGTCTGTGCACATGCATGCACATTGGTGCTTGTATATATGCATGTGCGTGTGTGTCTGTGTGTGTCTTTGTCTTTGTGTGTGTGTGTGTGTGTGTGTGTGTGTGTGTGTGTGGCTTTCGCTCCAGTGCACTTGTGTGTCTCCCCAGCCTGTCTCTAAACTGAGTCCCGAGCTGTCTGACCTTGTGGTGTACACGCGTAGTGTGCCATTTAAGGGCTTCCAGCAATCTGCCGTCAAACCGTCCAACGAGATGTCCTCCTTCTCTGAGAGCGATGCCCTCAAACATGTCAAAGACTCAGGTATAGCGTGTGTGTGTGTGTGTTTGTGTGTGTGTGTGTGTGTGTGTGTGCATTTCTGATTATGTCTATATTGGTGTATGTATGTGTGTGTGTGTGTGTGTGTGTGTGTGTGTGTGTGGGAGTGTGTCTGTATATCTGTATGTATATGTTTATATATGTTTATGTACATGTGTGTGTGTAAGTGTACATGTGTGTGTGTAAGTGTACATGTGTGTGTGTGTGTGTGTGTGTAACACTGCCTTACTCAGCTCCTCCTGTGTGCAGGGACGTGTTTTGTGCGTCACAACACCAGGCAGCTGAGCAGGATCTACCCCTCCGGTCAGAGGGTCGGGTCCTCCAACTACAACCCCCAGGACATGTGGAACGGCGGTTGCCAGATTGGTGAGCGTCAACCCCCCCCCTTGATGGCACACATTTCTTCACTCCTGCTGAAATGAAAAGTGTTAAAAGAAATACATTCAGTGGTTTGTAAGTGATCCCTTCTTCCCACCGTTCTCCTTTTCATCCATATTGTGCGTTCTTCCTCCCCTTGCAGTGGCTCTGAACTTCCAGACACTGGGCGAGGCCATGGACCTGAACCAGGGCCGTTTCCTGGTCAACGGGGGCTGCGGGTACGCGCTGAAGCCCAGCTTCCTGCGCCAGGCCAACTCTGAGTTCAACCCAGAGAACACCGGGGTCGGGCCTGGCCACAACCCAGTCCTGCTGACCATTCGTGTGAGTGTATCCATGGAAACCACTTGGAGTGGCAGCAAGGTTCACTGCTTATAGCCATGGAATGAGCTGGACAATCTTGCAAGGGAATTTAGACAGTCCCTGCTCTTCTGACTAAATTTTGGACCAATATATTTCTGTAGCTCTTGATTACATTGAATATGTTGTATTTACTAAGCCAGAGACCAAACTAAAGTTTTCTCAATGTTCTGACTTCAACCTACATGACATTTTGAAAGCTCTAGGTATACTACTTGTATGTGTAATGGTGTGTGGTATATATGGAGGATATGTATAGTACATGTATGTAGCATGCGGCCTTGAAGTTTCTCATGATTGTGCTTGGAATAGTAAAAATTGAAACGAGCACTCAATTTAAGTGTCATTCTCAACCCAACCCAGCCAAAATAGCAATATGGTAGTATGAACATGAACATTGTTTCTTTTGACAGCTAATTACCTCTCTACATTAGGTGGTGCACACCCCTGATAACATGCTCCTCTTGTCCTCTGCATTGGTAGGTAATCTCAGCCCAGCAGCTCCCCAAGTCTCCCACAGATAAACCCAACTCCATAGTGGACCCGTACGTGTGCGTGGAGACCCACGGAGCGCCCATAGATAACAACATGAAGAAGACACACCGTATTGACAACAATGGTACTACACACCACTGTTCAAGAGACGCGTCTTTCATAGACTCGAAGGGGAAGAGTTAATAATTATTTACTGTTGCAACCCACTTTTCCCACGGATTTCTCACTGATTATGTGTTGCTGTGACTCAGCTAGTAATAAAGATGGTAAAGGAAGTTGCTGACAATAACAGAATTGTGGGTTTGATGCCAAGGGGCGCTCACATATGTCGTGTCTCTGTCTCTCCCCCACCCCACCCCCCCTCCGTCAGGCTTTAACCCTCGCTGGGACTGCACCTTTAAATTCCAGCTTCATGTCCCTGAGCTGGTGCTGGTACGTTTCCTGGTGGAGGATCACGACTTTACCTCCAGCAATGACTTCCTGGGACAGTTCACCTTGCCCTTAAACAGTATGCGCACTGGTAAGTCTTTGTCCGTGGCGTGTATGTTTGTGTGTGTGTGTGTGTGTGTGTGTGTGTGTGTGTGTGTGTGTGTGTGTGTGTGTGTGTGTGTGTGTGGCTTCTCAGTTTTCTAATTCTCCTCTCTGTGCCTCTCCTCTCACGGCAGGCTACAGACACGTTCGCCTACTGAAAGAGGACGGCACCAGCTTGTCCCCATCCACCCTCTTCATCCATGTAAAGGTCACACCTTCACACAGCACACCCACCAAGAAGGCATCGCCCCAAAAAGCCTGAAGACTACATTACCAACAAGCCTCTGCTGTAGGTCCTCGGGAGGGCTGCGACATTTTCATGCTGTTAATAACTAAAACTGTCACTTAAACTGGATATGTAATATCTACTCATAATGCTCAGGAACACTTTATATCCACATTGAAGTGAGGTATCAGTGGCATAAACTAACAATGGGCAACAATATTGTTTGAAAAACTCACAAAGACCAGTAAGAGTTTTGAGACCAATCATAGCATGTCATATTAACCAGTCCACTGACAGAGACCAATCAGAGTGAGTGATGCTTAACAAGGACTAGTGATCATTCTTTCGTCCACTGGCGGTTTTTATTAATTGTACTTCTGAGAAGTCATGTTGGACTATGTTGCCTGTGCCACCAATCACAACCACCAGTCAAGTGTGGCCTAAATCACTGAGTGAGACCAATCAAGATTTTTACAAGATCAATAAGATCAATAAGTCCTGGATAACCAATTACAACTGACAGTTTTGGGGAATTGAAAACTAAAAAGGCATGCATTCAGAATGCGTTTCAGGTCAAAGCATGATGCAGCTAAAAACGAACATGTGATTTATCATTTATATATCATGAAATTGTATGCTGGTTGACTAAAAAGCAATAGAGTAGGTATGCAATATATATTATAAAGCTTGTAGAAATGTGTAGTACGTACAGTCTGTTTTAATATTTAATATATTTCTTAGAGTTCAAATCTATTTTATTTGTTATTTTTAGTTGTTTTGAGTTTTTTACAAATACTGTGTCTTTAGGATGGTGCACAGAGAACTGTACTCTGGATAAATCACACAAGTAGAACAATATAAACATGTTCAGACCCCAACTCAGAAGGGGGACCCTCCCCTGATGACCAGCCTCTCTGGCTTGTTGGTTTCAGCCCCCCGTATTTT
>NC_045174.1:12604381-12641881 GCF_900700415.2 Clupea harengus | reverse complement strand
TAAGGGCCCTCATTTTTTTTGAAGGGCAACGAGCAGAGCAACCAACAACGGGTAAAGTCCGTCGCGCATGAACGAAAGCTATCATGTGGCGTGTGGGAGCATTGTGCTGACCCAACCATGTTTGGGCTTAGTACCTTGCTCATGGTTTATTATTCAATTGATTTAGTTCAGGCACAACGGACGTTGCTTGTTGCCAGTTGCCCGTCAATAAAACTAGGGCCAGTGATGTTTTAACATTGATGGGTGGCTGCTGTAATGACAGAAAATAGGGTTAGAAAAGAAATTATTCTTGGCAAGAGATTATTTGAGGTGCTTTATTCATTTTCATTCTGACTTCATGCTTGCAGATCAATTGGTAGGGCAAAGAGTCAAACAAGGTGCTGTCAACACCAAAATCATAGCTTGTAAACTAAAGGTTGTAAACACACCTACTTATTAAAATGTATATTTCCACTGTACTATAAGTTGGTTTGGATTTAAGCACCTACTAAATGAATACATGTCAGTGTAAATGCTAGAATGGCAATGACCACCTCATTGTCTTTGTTCATCACTGTCATATGTTTTGTTCCCTCCTAATTTCTGCTCTATTCATCTCCCTCTCTCTCTCTCTCTCTCTCTCTCTCTCTCTCCGTCTCTCTCTCCCTCTCCCTCTCCCTCTCTCTCTCTCTCTCTCTCTCTCTCGGTCCATCTGTACCTCCTCTCTCTGGCGCAGGGCCCTGTGCCCGCCTGGTTGGCAGTGTCAGTGGCATTGTGGGGTGCGGGTGAACTCTAACCAGAAGCTTGTGGGCTTCATCAGTGCCATCCCGTCTACCATCCAGACCTATGACACGTGGGTAGCAGTGCCAGTTCTCAGTCACACAATACCTGAAGTGTCCTAGTGACCATGCTCACACATCACATTGTAGTTTCATTGAGATTCCCATTCCCCATTCCACAGCCTACAAATACACTAAGAAATTCATTTCCACTGGAAAATAAACAATAAATAACTTCAGTATTTTCACTCTATGCTCATATTCCTGCCAGGAAGTTGCCTCTGACATATTGTATATCCATATGTACTTGGTGATTGGATCAGAGTATTTTTGACCGGTAAACCTTGACTGCATGTAAGGGTGAACACTGTAATGGCTGTCCTGCAGGGAGCTTCCGATGGTGGAGGTGAACTTCTTGTGTGTCCATAAGAAGCTGCGGTCCAAACGGGTGGCTCCGGTTCTGTGCCGGGAGATCTCCAGACGGGTCATGCAGCATCGGATCGTCCAGGCTGTCTACTCAGCCAGCAATGTGCTGCCCAGTCCCACTGCCACCTGCAGGTGCTGACTGGTTTGACTCTTTGTACTCTCTTTCTTTCATTCTCTCTCTCTTTCTCTCTCTCTCTCTCAGCCTCTCTCTCACTCTTGCCCTCTCTCTGCCTCTCTCTTTCTTTCTCTCTCTCTCTCTCTCTCTCTTACCCTCTCTCTCTCTCTCTAACTTTTCTTTCTTGTCTTTTGCTTTCTCGCTGTGTCTTCCTATGGCATGTTCTCATTTTCTCTTCCTCTCCTCCTCCCTCTCTTCAGTCTGTTCTTTCTCCTCTGACATTTGTGCAACTGTGCAAGACCTTCTTCCCATCTCGCATTTTTCATACCTCATTTCTCTCTCTCTCTCTCTCTCTCTCTCTCTCTCCCTCTCTCTCATTCTACCACCCCCTCCCCTCTCTCTCTCCCACTCTGCTGGTTTCTCTCTGGAATTATATTATCTCACTTGATCTACCATGCTTCTTCGGTTGCTTTGTCCAACTACCCTTGCAGAATTAATTAACTGTGTACATTATGTGTGTGTGTGTGTGTGTGTGTTTGTGTGTGCATGCGTGCGTGCGTGTGTGTGCACACGTGCTTGCATATGTGTGTGTGTGTGTGTGTGTGTGTGTGTGTGTGTGTGTGTGTGTGTGTGTGTGTGTGTGTGTGTGTGTGTGTGAATAGGTACTGGCACAGATCATTAAACCCGCGGAAGCTAATTGAGGTGAATTTCTCCTCCCTGGGCTGGAACATGACTGTGCAGCGAGCCCTGAAGCTCAACCGCCTGCCAGAGGTAAGGGTGCCCCCTGCTGGTCACTTACTGTACAGCTGAATACTACACTCCACTGACATCTACAAGGAATGCCTGCTACCCAGATAGTACAAAACTGTTATATATTATAATTGTTCCACAGAAGCGAATTCTAACTTTTTTTGAGCTTGCTTTATTGTTTGTTTTCACTCTGTCTTGTTCAGTGGTGTCTGATAGCAGCGGGTGAAAGTCTAAACAAGTCTTTGCACCTGAAAAGCCGGTTTGACTCATTCACTGTGTCTCTACGCTCAACCGTTAGACTAAGCAGCCTATTGTTGACAGATCAATAAAGAGAACCTACTTAAAGTGGCAGCTCTTAGTAAAGCTGACATAAGTAATTAGGTGGTTGGGAGAGAGGGGGGGGGATGCATTTAGATTTTTAAGAAGACCACACCTCCTCCTTCACTCCCTTTTAACATGAAAAAACATTGAGAAAAACCCAGCTCAGAAGGGGGTACCCATCTGTGATGTGTTCCCCCCCGTATCCCCTCTCCCCAGGCCCCTAAGACCCCTGGCTTGCGGCCCATGAGGGCAGAGGATGGCCCCGCGGTTCAGACCCTGCTGGAGGAGTACCTGAAGAGGTTCCAGCTGCGTCCCAAATTTAGTGAGCAGGAGGTGCTACACTGGCTCCTGCCCCGAGAGGAGGTCATCGACACCTACGTGGTGGAGGTTTGTGTCCCAAAACAGCTCTCTGACTTGTGTTCCTGTGGCTCAAGTGGAGGACCAAGGTCAGGGACTGTTTACCCAGGGAGAACACATACTGATAGGGAACAAATGTATATCTGTTCTACGCCATAAACCACTTTGGATTTATAGTTGTTCTACGCCATGAGCCACTTTGAATAAAAGCGTATGAATGTACTGAATGAATGTACTATAAATGTAAATGTAATTTACAGTCTGATTGAAGTTGAAGTATGGGTAAACTTGGCTGGATACAGTTCAAAGGTGATGCATTCCAGTCAAATCTGATTTAGATTTTTAAAGAGATTGTTTTACAGTTTTTCTCGATTGCTAACACACATTTTTTGAAAGCATACCTCGTTTTCTCCAAACTCTAAACACAAATCCCAAAACCACTCACACAAAATGCAAAACCCTTTATATCTCCTACAAAATGCAACTTTGCTTTCAAAACAGTGTTATGTCACCTCAAAAGGGTATTTTGTTTTCAAATGACAAACACAGCCCATTATATGAGTAGACATTCTAAGCATCGATTGAACACTGATGTGCTCAATGGAAAACACTACTATGAAATGGGAAAACACCAGTATGAAGGCCTTATCAGGAGTATTATGTTACTGTACGCTTACTCCTGTAGTAAAATATAACTGTATAATGTTTTTACTCAAATATAAAACAACACACAAATATACAGTAACAACTCAAATATTTCTTTATTTTTTCCAAAAGTGCTGTAGCCTATACATCACAGCAAACACAACTGAATGTGTAAATGATTTGCACAGAACAAACAATACAGTTTTTCTCGATTGCTAACACACATTTTTTGAAAGCATGCCTCGTTTTCTCCAAACTCTAAACACAAATCCCAAAACCACTCACACAAAATGCAAAACCCTTTATATCTCCTGCAAAATGCAACTTTGCTTTCAAAACAGTGTTATGTCACCTCAAAAGGGTATTTTGTTTTCAAATGACAAACACAGCCCATTATATGAGTAGACATTCTAAGCATCGATTGAACACTGATGTGCTCAATGGAAAACACTACTATGAAATGGGAAAACACCAGTATGAAGGCCTTATCAGGAGTATTATGTTACTGTACGCTTACTCCTGTAGTAAAATATAACTGTATAATGTTTTTACTCAAATATAAAACAACACACAAATATACAGTAACAACTAAAATATTTCTTTATTTTTTCCAAAAGTGCTGTAGCCTATACATCACAGCAAACACAACTGAATGTGTAAATGATTTGCACAGAACAAACAATAGGATATAGGCCAGTACAGTCAACAAAAAAAAGAAAGAAAAATGGAGGAAAAGAAAGAAAGAAAAAGGACAAAAAACTACTGCATCCTGTTCTAGCTCAAGACAATATTGACAATGTGCTATCAGAAATAGACCTACACAGTGTTGTGAATGTTGTTGCATTTTGTGTGAGTGGTTTAGGGATTTGTGTTTAGAGTTTTGAGAAAACGAGGCATGCTTCATGTGTGTAAGCAATCGAGAAAAACTGTAACATTGGATTGGATTACAATACAGTACAGTAATGTGTCAGTGCTGATAGGACGCAATCAGTTGTGAAAATGTATATGACTTACTTGCATAGTCATAGCATAACTGTTTGACTGTCGGAGTTTCTGACAAAAGGCACCCTGTACACCTGCTTCATTCTCAAGGTGTTCCGCCTTAGAACACAGTCCACTGTGGCTAGGCTCACTGTATTGATGTTTAGGAATATGTCTTGGTCATCAATGGTTGCACTTTGTATTTGTTTACGTAATTTTACAGATACAGTACAATGGAAAATACAAGAATACTATGCTCCTGATAAGGCATTCAAACTAGTGTTTTCCTGTCATAGTAGTGTTTCTTACCTATTCCCTCTTCTGAATGTCCAGAGAATGGATGCAACTGAGAAGCGGCTTATATTTGGTTGAACCCTCTGGCCAGCCTCCTGCATGGTCAAACCATGGTTGACCATATGGTTGACCACAGTGGCCCGAATCTCATCAGAGATAATGGCTCTCCTTCTTGCTCTTTCTCTTCATCCTCTTCCTCCTCCTCCTCCTCCTCTTACTCTCACTCCTCTGCCTTTCTGATCACCTCTCACTTCAATGTTGCCATCAATTGTTCTCCAAACCAGGAGCTAACCTGCGGCCATCATATTGCTAAAGCTTTGATTTCAAATTGCACAACAGCCTTGGAAATGGAAGTTTTGCCAATTGAATAGCAGTGTGTTCTGTCTGAACACAAGGAGGTTTTGGCATTGATGAAGTGTGCAAAGTAGAGAGGATGGTGTTTAGTGTTTTGAAGAAAGTGTGGTTAACAATTGAAATTTGTGTCTAAAGCAGATAATTGTGTGTTGTGTTTTGAAGAAAGTGCGGTTAACAATTGAAATTTGTGTCTAAAGCAGATAATTGTGCTTATAGTTTAGAAGAATTGGTTTAGGGAGTTGGCACATGAGTTACAGGTTGTGGTCATTGTGCCATAAGTTCCAGTTTTTGAATGTAATCAATCGAGAAAAACTGTAAGATATAGGCCAGTACAGTCAACAAAAAAAAGAAAGAAAAATGTAAAATAAAAAAGGACAAAAAACTACTGCATCCTGTTCTAGCTCAAGACAATATTGACAATGTGCTATCAGAAATAGACCTACACAGTGTTGTGAATGTTGTTGCATTTTGTGTGAGTGGTTTAGGGATTTGTGTTTAGAGTTTTGAGAAAACGAGGCATGCTTCATGTGTGTAAGCAATCGAGAAAAACTGTAACATTGGATTGGATTACAATACAGTACAGTACAGTAATGTGTCAGTGCTGATAGGACGCAATCAGTTGTGGAAATGTATATGACTTACTTGCACATAGTCATAGCATAACTGTTTGACTCTGTCGGAGTTTCTGACAAAAGGCACCCTGTACACCTGCTTCATTCTCAAGGTGTTTTCCGCCTTACAACACAGTCCACTGTGGCAAACACTTTGTATTTGTTTACGTAATTTTACAGATACAGTACAATGGAAAATACAAGAATACTATGCTCCTGATAAGGCATTCAAAATAGTGTTTTCCTGTCATAGTAGCGTTTCTTACCTATTCCCTCTTCTGAATGTCCAGAGAATGGATGCAACTGAGAAGCGGCTTATATTTGGTTGAACCCTCTGGCCAGCCTCCTGCATGGTCAAACCATGGTTGACCACATGGTTGACCACAGTGGCCCAAATCTCATCAGAGATAATGGCTCTCCTTCTTGCTCTTTCTCTTCATCCTCTTCCTCCTCCTCCTCCTCTTACTCTCACTCCTCTGCCTTTCTGATCACCTCTCACTTCAATGTTGCCATCAATTGTTCTCCAAACCAGGAGCTAACCTGTGGCCATCATATTGCTAAAGCTTTGATTTCAAATTGCACAACAGCCTTGGAAATGGAAGTTTTGCCAATTGAATAGCAGTGTGTTCTGTCTGAACACAAGGAGGTTTTGGCATTGATGAAGTGTGCAAAGTAGAGTGGATGGTGTTTAGTGTTTTGAAGAAAGTGTGGTTAACAATTGAAATTTGTGTCTAAAGCAGATAATTGTGTGTTGTGTTTTGAAGAAAGTGTGGCTAACAATTGAAATCTGTGTCTAAAGCAGATAATTGTGCTTATAGTTTAGCAGAATTGGTTTAGGGAGTTGGCACATGAGTTACAGGTTGTGGTCATTGTGCCATAAGTTCCAGTTTTTGAATGTAATCAATCGAGAAAAACTGTATTTCTAATTTAAGGGATTGCTTCATGAGATCATTTGTTCATTTTAATGCAACACATAAGGGGCTATTTGAAGTAATTGCGGCAGCTAAAGATCAGACACTTTGTTAAGTATGTTTGGCAGCAAGACCGAATCTGCTCAAATTCTTTGGCTTGATGTTTTTCCAGAAAATTCCACTCTTGTCAGCGCCCGTTATCATTGTGGTTAGCTGAAAGTTGCGACACATTTCTCCCATGTTAATGAGTAGGAATGCAGAGATCCCTATGAAAACACCTGCAGACACAGAGTGTATTTTGTTTACAGTTTTTCTCGATGAATGCCTTATCAGGAGCATAGTATTCTTGTATTTTCCATTGTACTGTATCTGTAAAATTACGTAAACAAATACAAAGTGCAACCATTGATGACCAAGACTAATTCCTACATCAATACAGTGAGCCTAGCCACAGTGGACTGTGTTCTAAGGCGGAACACCTTGAGAATAAAGCAGGTGTACAGGGTGCCTTTTGTCAGAAACTCCGACAGTCAAACAGTAATGCTATGACTATGTGCAAGTAAGTCATATACATTTCCACAACTGATTGCGTCCTATCAGCACTGACACATTACTGTACTGTATTGCAATCCAATCCAATGTTACAGTTTTTCTCGATTGCTTACACACATGAAGCATGCCTCGTTTTCTCAAAACTCTAAACACAAATCCCTAAACCACTCACACAAAATGCAACAACATTCACAACACTGTGTAGGTCTATTTCTGATAGCACATTGTCAATATTGTCTTGAGCTAGAACAGGATGCAGTAGTTTTTTGTCCTTTTTTATTTTACATTTTTCTTTCTTTTTTTTGTTGACTGTACTGGCCTATATCCTATTGTTTGTTCTGTGCAAATCATTTACACATTCAGTTGTGTTTGCTGTGATGTATAGGCTACAGCACTTTTGGAAAAAATAAAGAAATATTTTAGTTGTTACTGTATATTTGTGTGTTGTTTTATATTTGCGTAAAAACATTATACAGTTATATTTTACTACAGGAGTAAGCGTATAGTAACATAATGTTTCTGATAAGGCCTTCATACTGGTGTTTTCCCATTTCATAGTAGTGTTTTCCATTGAGCACATCAGTGTTCAATCGATGCTTAGAATGTCTACTCATATAATGGGCTGTGTTTGTCATTAGAAAACAAAGTACCCTTTTGAGGTGACATAACACTGTTTTGAAAGCAAAGTTGCCTTTTGCAGGATATATAAAGGGTTTTGCATTTTGTGTGAGTGGTTTTGGGATTTGTGTTTAGAGTTTTGAGGAAACGAGGCATGCTTTCAAAAAATGTGTGTTAGCAATCGAGAAAAACTGTAAGGAAATTATCAAATTGGAATAGAGTGGAGGTGAGTAAACATATCATTTATCAGAATTTGATCAGGGTATATCTTATGATCAGTGTACAGGCATTCCTACACTTTTCCTCTTAGTTGTACTCGCCCCTCTCACTGTCTCTCCCTCAGGATAGCTTGGAGTTAACATGACTAGATATATCTCTGTTTTTCCTCTTCATGTGTCCACCTCTCTCTCTCTCTCTCTCTCTCAAATATAATGTTATGTTGATTTATTATCCATGTATATATTTTTTAATTCTCTCTCTCCCTGTCTCTCTCTCTCTCTCTGTTTCTCTCTGTCTCTGTCTTTCTCTCTCTCTCTCTCTCTCTCTCTCTCTCTCTCTCTCTCTCTCTCCTGCTGTCTCTCTCTCAGAGCCCTGAGGGTGTTCTGACAGACCTGTTGAGTTTCTACACATTGACCTCGGCGGTGCTGAACCACCCGGTGCACCGGAGCCTGAAGGCAGCCTTCTGCTTCTACTACGCCCACACCGCCACACCCCTGCCACGGCTCATGGAGGATGTGCTGCACCTCGCAAAAGCGGTGAGTCTGGCTATGAGTGGAAACTTTACACACACACACACACACACACACACACACACACACACACACACACACACACACACACACACACACACACACACAGACATACATGCATGCACACACATAGTCACACACACACACGCACACACACACATACATACATGCACACACACACACATACGCACACACACGAGTGGCAAGCTATGGCTTGTATTTGAACTATCAAGAGTACTGTTATTTCAATGCAGATTGAAGCTGATATGACTGCTTGCAAATCAAACAATTTCTCATGTGCTTCATTTTTCTGTCAGATTATTTGGTTTTGGCCTGTTGTATCTCTCAACCATGTCTTCGCTTGCTCTTGCTGTTGCTCACACACACACACACACACACACACACACACACACCTTTTTCTCTTCTACAGAGGGGCTTTGATGTGTTCACTGCCCTGAACGTGATGGAGAACGGGAGTGTCCTGGAGCAGCTGAAGTTCAGTCCTGCAGAGGGACACAAGCATTACTACCTCTACAACTGGAGGTGCCCTACCCTGGCTGCAGACAAGGTGTGCGGGTGGACAGTGAGGGAGTGGTGTGTGTGTGTGTGTGTGTGTGTGTGTGTGTGTGTGTGTGTGTGTGTGTGTGTGTGTGCGTGTGTGTGTGTGTGTGTGTGTGTTTGTTTGGGAGGGAAAAAGAGCGAGAGAGAGAGAGTGTGTGTGTGTGTGTGTGTGTTTGTTTGGGAGAGAAAGAGAGAGAGAGAGTGTGTGTGTATGTATGTGTTTGTGGGTATTTTTACAAATATGTCTTCAGACCCACAAAGCTCAGTACCCTACTAATCATTATCTTAATAGTAATTAATGGCATGGATTAGCATGCTATAGGTTGGGCACTGCTGGAGGTGTTACCACCTACCTGTTCAAACCCATAACTTAATTTTACTTTTAATCATGTGGTTTCCAAAGATTGCAAAGCATTTTGTTTTGTTTACTCCACAAGTCCACTCCTTGGTCAGGCATGTGCAGAAAGGAGTCGTGTCATATCTGGCCACCTCCTCTGTGAGTTATTAACACACCTGGAGAAGCAGGCTAATGTTATTCCATCTGAATGAATCTCTCTCCTCTCCTGTGCAGGTGGGCTTAGTGCTGAAGTGATGGAGTGTGTGTGTGTCGGAGGTTTCATGAATTTATGGATTGGATCCCCTGCATTATTTATCATGTATTTGTTCATTGGGACACACACATACACACGCACACACACACACACACACACACACATACACACATGAATACACACATAAACAAACACAGAGGTTGTCATAGTAAACACTGTTGCATTTTATTGATTTGGCATTATTTACTTTTGAATTACACCATACAAAACTATACAATAAAATAGCTGGTGGATAAACTGCAGTGTTGGAGTGGATGTTGGTCAATTAATCAGGTTCAAAGCGGGCACCTGTGAAGAAGACAAAAAGACAGTTTTGAAGGCTTGGTTTCTTTGATCAGAAGTGTGGTGATTCTTTCATGACAACCGTAATACTGAAACATCGAAACATTGATGAATGCAAGGTTCTTATTTATACTAAGTATCCACCTGACAGTGTTTTTATGTTATTATGATGCATCACCTTGGTTGTGTCTGTTTGTGGATACTTTCTCAGACGTTTCGTATATTCTCTTGTCACCTGTAGGAAACAATACACACTCTTATCTCAGTAAAACATGACATGTCTCTTTATTTGTGCAATACTGATATAAATATCTATACAATGGCCTGCTCAAAAAGATTTAATATCCTACAAAAACAGATGTGATTTTCTGTGAATGTAATGCCGTTTGACTTTACCAAAAGTAATGAGATGCTATTGTTCCCAGTGCACATAGTATTTAAAAGCTGCACTGTTGAGTAAATCACATCCATAAGGCTATCACCAGACCATCGTTGATACATCCTTTATACATATACATTACATAGGGTTAATACATCCTTTTCCTTATTCTCACCCCCACTTCTCTCTATTAGGCTTTCAGCCACTTTACACACCCAGATCTTTCTGACACTCACTTTCACACTCTCTCTTTCTCTCTCTCTCTCTTGCTCTCTCTCTTTTTCTCTCTCTGTGACTCACTCACTCACTCATTCTCTTACACACACACACACACACACATTCTCATTCTTCTTGTTTTGTTCTCATTCTCTCATTCGCATTTTCCTCTGCCTCTTGTTCTCTTTTCCTCTTTCGTCACCATTCCCTCTCTCCATCCCTCTCTCACCCCCCCTTACTTTGAAGTCGTTCAGCCATTGCTTGTGGTTGTACACAGGTATGGTCATGTTGATCTTGTTGAGGATAGCCTGGTTCTCCAGGGAAATCTTCACCAGCTCTCGGTTCCTCACATCTTCACTCACACTACTGGAAATTATGGATACAGTTCACCAGATGAATTTCAGGACAGCAGTTTCAACCAGCTCCAGCCAACAGGAATGCACTCACGTGTCCAGATATTAAAAAGCCATGGTTGGTATGGTTGTTATTACAGTTTTTCTCGATTGATTACATTCAAAAACTTGAACTTATGGCACAATGACCACAACCTGTAACTCATGTGCCAACTCCCTAAACCAATTCTGCTAAACTATAAGCACAATTATGTGCTTTAGACACAAATTTCAATTGTTAACCGCACTTTCTTCAAAACACAACACACAATTATCTGCTTTAGACACAAATTTCAATTGTTAACCACACTTTCTTCAAAACACTAAACACCATCCTCTCTACTTTGCACACTTCATCAATGCCAAAACCTCCTTGTGTTCAGACAGAACACACTGCTATTCAATTGGCAAAACTTCCATTTCAAAGGCTGTTGTGCAATTTGAAATCAAAGCTTTAGCAATATGATGGCCACAGGTTAGCTCCTGGTTTGGAGAACAATTGATGGCAACATTGAAGTGAGAGGTGATCAGAAAGGCAGAGAAGTGAGAGTAAGAGGAGGAGGAGGAGGAGGAGGAAGAGGATGAAGAGAAAGAGCAAGAAGGAGAGCCATTATCTCTGATGAGATTCGGGCCACTGTGGTCAACCATATGGTCAACCATGGTTTGACCATGCAGGAGGCTGGCCAGAGGGTTCAACCAAATATAAGCCGCTTCTCAGTTGCATCCATTCTCTGGACATTCAGAAGAGGGAATAGGTAAGAAACACTACTATGACAGGAAAACACTAGTTTCAATGCCTTATCAGGAGCATAGTATTCTTGTATTTTCCATTGTACTGTATCTGTAAAATTACGTAAACAAATACAAAGTGCAACCATTGATGACCAAGACATATTCCTAAACATCAATACAGTGAGCCTAGCCACAGTGGACTGTGTTCTAAGGCGGAACACCTTGAGAATAAAGCAGGTGTACAGGGTGCCTTTTGTCAGAAACTCCGACAGTCAAACAGTTATGCTATGACTATGTGCAAGTAAGTCATATACATTTTCACAACTGATTGCGTCCTATCAGCACTGACACATTACTGTACTGTATTGCAATCCAATCCAATGTTACAGTTTTTCTCGATTGCTTACACACATGAAGCATGCCTCGTTTTCTCAAAACTCTAAACACAAATCCCTAAACCACTCACACAAAATGCAACAACATTCACAACACTGTGTAGGTCTATTTCTGATAGCACATTGTCAATATTGTCTTGAGCTAGAACAGGATGCAGTAGTTTTTTGTCCTTTTTCTTTCTTTATTTTCCTCCATTTTTCTTTCTTTTTTTTGTTGACTGTACTGGCCTATATCCTATTGTTTGTTCTGTGCAAATCATTTACACATTCATTTGTGTTTGCTGTGATGTATAGGCTACAGCACTTTTGGAAAAAATAAAGAAATATTTTAGTTGTTACTGTATATTTGTGTGTTGTTTTATATTTGCGTAAAAACATTATACAGTTATATTTTACTACAGGAGTAAGCGTATAGTAACATAATGTTTCTGATAAGGCCTTCATACTGGTGTTTTCCCATTTCATAGTAGTGTTTTCCATTGAGCACATCAGTGTTCAATCGATGCTTAGAATGTCTACTCATATAATGGGCTGTGTTTGTCATTCGAAAACAAAGTACCCTTTTGAGGTGACATAACACTGTTTTGAAAGCAAAGTTGCCTTTTGCAGGATGTATAAAGGGTTTTGCATTTTGTGTGAGTGGTTTTGGGATTTGTGTTTAGAGTTTTGAGGAAACGAGGCATGCTTTCAAAAAATGTGTGTTAGCAATTGAGAAAAACTGTAATACTCACAGTACAAAAAGCTTTTCAATAATTATGGGGTTAATTGGAAGACACCAAGAACATGAATGGTTTCGTGAGTAGAGATTTTTTTTTTGTCTTGAAAACATTAAGACTTGAAAACATACTTGATCAAGAAATGGAGAGAGAGAGAAAAAAACTGTGAAAATGTTTGTGCCATAAACCTTTTTCTTAATGCAAATTAGAGCGCCATAATCCACTAGTAGGTGCATGTGGCGTATTGATGCCTGAATCGTCTTCTATCTGCATGTTTGTTTTAACCTTTACAGTTTTTCTCGATTGATTACATTCAAAAACTGGAACTTATGGCACAATGACCACAACCTGTAACTCATGTGCCAACTCCCTAAACCAATTCTGCTAAACTATAAGCACAATTATGTGCTTTAGACACAAATTTCAATTGTTAACCGCACTTTCTTCAAAACACAACACACAATTATCTGCTTTAGACACAAATTTCAATTGTTAACCACACTTTCTTCAAAACACTAAACACCATCCTCTCTACTTTGCACACTTCATCAATGCCAAAACCTCCTTGTGTTCAGACAGAACACACTGCTATTCAATTGGCAAAACTTCCATTTCAAAGGCTGTTGTGCAATTTGAAATCAAAGCTTTAGCAATATGATGGCCACAGGTTAGCTCCTGGTTTGGAGAACAATTGATGGCAACATTGAAGTGAGAGGTGATCAGAAAGGCAGAGGAGTGAGAGTAAGAGGAGGAGGAGGAGGAGGAGGAAGAGGATGAAGAGAAAGAGCAAGAAGGATAGCCATTATCTCTGATGAGATTCGGGCCACTGTGGTCAACCATATGGTCAACCATGGTTTGACCATGCAGGAGGCTGGCCAGAGGGTTCAACCAAATATAAGCCACTTCTCAGTTGCATCCATTCTCTGGACATTCAGAAGAGGGAATAGGTAAGAAACACTACTATGACAGGAAAACACTAGTTTGAATGCCTTATCAGGAGCATAGTATTCTTGTATTTTCCATTGTACTGTATCTGTAAAATTACGTAAACAAATACAAAGTGCAACCATTGATGACCAAGACATATTCCTAAACATCAATACAGTGAGCCTAGCCACAGTGGACTGTGTTCTAAGGCGGAACACCTTGAGAATAAAGCAGGTGTACAGGGTGCCTTTTGTCAGAAACTCCGACAGTCAAACAGTTATGCTATGACTATGTGCAAGTAAGTCATATACATTTTCACAACTGATTGCGTCCTATCAGCACTGACACATTACTGTACTGTATTGTAATCCAATCCAATGTTACAGTTTTTCTCGATTGCTTACACACATGAAGCATGCCTCGTTTTCTCAAAACTCTAAACACAAATCCCTAAACCACTCACACAAAATGCAACAACATTCACAACACTGTGTAGGTCTATTTCTGATAGCACATTGTCAATATTGTCTTGAGCTAGAACAGGATGCAGTAGTTTTTTGTCCTTTTTTATTTTACATTTTTCTTTCTTTTTTTTGTTGACTGTACTGGCCTATATCCTATTGTTTGTTCTGTGCAAATCATTTACACATTCATTTGTGTTTGCTGTGATGTATAGGCTACAGCACTTTTGGAAAAAATAAAGAAATATTTTAGTTGTTACTGTATATTTGTGTGTTGTTTTATATTTGCGTAAAAACATTATACAGTTATATTTTACTACAGGAGTAAGCGTATAGTAACATAATGTTCCTGATAAGGCCTTCATACTGGTGTTTTCCCATTTCATAGTAGTGTTTTCCATTGAGCACATCAGTGTTCAATCGATGCTTAGAATGTCTACTCATATAATGGGCTGTGTTTGTCATTAGAAAACAAAGTACCCTTTTGAGGTGACATAACACTGTTTTGAAAGCAAAGTTGCCTTTTGCAGGATGTATAAAGGGTTTTGCATTTTGTGTGAGTGGTTTTGGGATTTGTGTTTAGAGTTTTGAGGAAACGAGGCATGCTTTCAAAAAATGTGTGTTAGCAATTGAGAAAAACTGTAAGAGCAAAGCTCAGCCACGTAAAAATGGTTCCAGAGGAGCGGCTGACGTCAAAGTGTGCCTGTCTGTAATATTTACATTATATTTAATATGTGTTTGATGAAGATGCGGGGGACAGACCAGTTCTTTGAATAGACCTCATAGGACTCGTTCCAGTTGTCCAGGCCTCCTTTGGCCATGGTGCGGGCAATTCTGGACACCAGCAGTCTGTTGTCCCTCTCCACCTCCATCAGACGCTCTTGCTCCATCTGAACAACAGCATTAGTTAGATTAGTTAAAAAGTTGTTTCCATATTACATTTTCAACATGGTATAATATTAAGACCAATGACAGGGGAGTTTAGGCTGCCTTTCATATAGCTACAATTAGCTCATGACCTAATAGTAACAAAACACATTCCTTACCTGCATTTTCTTCATTTTCATGTGACAGTGTATAAACGTTCTGGGAGCTTTGTTGTCCACCATTGGTTTAACTGCACAACAATGCATATAATTAATAATGACTACAGTGTAAAGGTGATTGTGTGTTCAATGGTTGAATTGGTGTCCTCTTACCATTTCTCATTCTGTCCATATGATATTTAAAATGGTGACCATCCCACATTTTTCTCATTTGACCATACTGGCCAGGAGTGTCCACTATGGCTGGGAAAGCCAAGTAATTGGTCATCTTGGTCAGGTCTCTGAATCAAACGTCCACGTCGACTTCAGTATGTTTACTTCTACAGAGAAGACTAATCTGCTGCAACGTCTAGCACCTTGCATTAAATGTAGAATCTCGTTGATTGTTACGTCACTTTAGTGCTTTACAAATTAGAACGCTCGTAACTAGTGTAGAAAACTACAAACGCAGCCTATCCAAACTTCCATGAACTTAATGGTAATATGTACTGGCATAGCATCTGGTACCACAACATAGCATGCCGTTCCAGTTAATAACGTGCCATCTACAGTTTATCCTCTGTCTATGAAAGCCACCAGGTGCCAGTCAAATTCGGACAAACCATCCGAGTCCGACATGCGACAAAATATGACGTAATATGACGAGCAACTCGAAAATGTAAGCTGCCATACAAGTTAAGGTCACCCTGCTACACAAACTAGGACTGTAAGCCGTGATGCTGCAAGGGATACATTAAAAACGTGAATAAACCAACAAGACTAAGAAAACTAAACTGAACCTATATAGATAGACCAGATACAGGAGTCCTGGGCAGAGCTGTGAGCAGATGCACTCTGCATCATAGACATAGTATACATTGTATACTATGTCTATGCTCTGCATGGTTTCGCACTGCTCGCTTTAGTTTAGTTATGCAGATAGCAATCGGAAAACGGTTAGACTTACTCATGCCACACCGAAGAAGAATATCTACAGACATGTATCCGTCACTGCTGATCTTTTTCTGTTTTATCCTGATTATTTAAAAATAATAGGCTACTGGAATAATCATTTTGCGTTGTCCTTTTAGATCAGACCTGGGCAAAGTGCGGCCCAAGGGCAATTTGCGGCCCTTTGGCTGTCCCTGTGCGGCCCGCGGAGGTCAATTGTAAATTAGGAATCAAACGTAAAACCTGTACTTTTTATACGGCTCTTCAGAATGTTCCAAAAAGTTCCTTTGATTTGAATGGGCCATCCCAACGTTCGCAGGTCTGTAATTTCTTTATATTCACTGCTGCGAAAAATGTATGACTGCTGTCATTGGCAACGGGTTTTGTGCTTATAATTCACATCTTTCATATCATTCCGCAACGCAAGTAGTCCGGTCATTTAACGTAACTGAAAGTCATTGAAACTTGAAGTCAGAAGGTGGGTTGCTGAGTTGCTTCGCATTTGCGTGAAGAACTAAACGGCAACAAAATCATTAAAAAGAGGTATTTTGGAGAAATGTCTTCTATTGTTTTGGCAAGTAACCGTATAATAAGCGGGATGTTTTTTTTATTTCCGTAGGCCTACATTCGTGCGTGTGTGCGTCACTGCGACCATTTGCGCTGATAAAAATTGATATTACTATTAATTTGTATACTATTGCATTGCAAGCTTGCTCTCGTGTGTATGCCATGTGTATTGATCGTCTGGGAACACCGTTAACACTGCAAAAACATGCTCATTTTCAAAATCGTTTTGGTGAATGTTGATTAAATGTTGATTAAATAATGTTGGCGTTTTTACTATGCCTGCACCAATTTTTTTTGATAGCCTAAATGTAACATCTACTCTTACCAGTAGCAGTTAATCAAAACCATACAATGTAATGTTTTTTTTATAAAGAGATACAACTTATATTGAGCAGAATTGAGTTCAGCCTATTGGTCCGGCCCTCCACAACAGTCCCACTATCTCATGTGGCCCCTTGGGGAAATTAATTGCCCACCCCTGTTTTAGATAATACCTTCTCCCAAACTCTAGAGCAGAGAAATTGGGAGAAGGAGTCGAACGTGGAGGCTCCGTTTGATTTATCTTGTCTTTACGCACAACTGTCAAAGCCATATTACATGTCAAATCAAATCAAATCAAATCAAACTTTATTTGTACGGCGCATTTCATACAAGGAAGTAATGCGCCTCACAGTAGGAAAGAAAAAGGGGGGGGGGGGGGGGGTTTACAAACACTTGTAAAAAAAAAAACACACAGATTTTCAAGAGATAAATGAATATAATAAAATAAACGTACTAACCGCACTGGCACCGTAAAGGACTACTCAGCACGGTCATCGTCAAACTAAGCTGCTGGGGGGGGGGGGGGGGTTACAAACACTTGTAAAGAGACACAGATAAGTAAATAAATAAATAAATGTTACATTAATGTTAAATAAATACATTTTACAAGTTACAAAACACTTATAAAAAGACACAGATTTTGCCAGAGATAAATGAACAGGAAATTACGTACTAACCGCACTGGCACCATAAAGGACTGCTCAGCACAGTTATCGTCAAACTAAGAGACAGCTGCTGGGGGGGGGGGGGGGGGGGTACAAATACTTGAAAAGAGACAGAAATAAGTAAATAAATAAATGTTCCATAAATGTTAAATACATTTTACAGTGAGTGATAAGCGAGATCAAAGAGGTATGTCTTAAGTGCATGTTTAAAGGTTTCAACCGTTTCGGCCATTCTTAGGTATTCTGGCAGAGTGTTCCAAAGGTTGGGGGCATAGAAACTAAAAGCTGCTTCCCCATGTCTTTTTGTCCTGGCTTTTGGAACTGTTAGAAGTTCAGTGCCGGAGGACCTCAGGGATCTACTGGGTGTGTACCTTGAGAGCATGTCTGTTATATATTCAGGTGCATGACTATGGAGTGATTTATAGACTAGTAGGAGAACCTTGAAATCTATTCTAAAACTAACAGGTAGCCAGTGCAGTGATTTTAATACTGGTGTGATGTGCGCTCTCCGTCTTGTTTTAGTGAGGACTCGCGCTGCTGCATTCTGTATTGTTTGTAGTTGACTAATGGCTTTTTTTGGTAGACCAGACAAAAGCGAGTTACAGTAGTCTAGCCTGCTCGTGATAAACGCGTGCATCAGTCTTTCGGTGTCAGCCTGAGCGAGAAACGGTTGCACCTTAGCAATGTTTCTTAAGTGATAAAAAGATGTTTTAATTATATTTTTGATATGGGTTTCAAAGTTGAGATCTGAGTCAAGTATGACGCCTAGGTTTCTGGCTTGGTGCTTGGTGTTAAGTGCTAGTGTTTTTAAGTGTGCAGTTAGTTTCTCTCTCTCGTTTTTTTCACCAATGACTAATACCTCTGTTTTATCTTGGTTTAGCTGGAGAAAGTTTTGTGACATCCATACATTTATATCAGAAATGCAATTTACCAAACAATCAATAGAGCTGTAGTTGTTGGGTGTTACAGAAATATAGAGCTGGGTGTCATCTGCATAGCTATGATAGTCGATGTTGTGCCTCCTAATTACACTACCAAGGGGTAGCATGTATAGACTGAAAAGTAAGGGCCCTAAAATGGATCCTTGAGGGACCCCACAGGTCATACAAATGTTTTTTGAGCTGTGGTCTCCGAGGGCGACAAAGTATTCCCGGCCAGTTAGATAGGTCCTAAACCAGTTTAGGACCGGACCAGTGAGGCCAACCCAATTTTCAAGTGTATCAATAAGGATATTGTGATCAACAGTATCAAAGGCTGCGCTCAGATCCAGAAGGGCCAAGACAGATAGTTTTTTGGAGTCAGCATTAATCCTGAGATCATTTACAACCTTGACTAATGCCGTTTCTGTGCTATGATTGGAGCGAAAACCAGATTGGAAGGTGTCAAATGCACAGTTAGCATCTAGGAAATTATTTAACTGTTTAAAGACAATTGTATTGGTAATAGCAACGGCCTGGTCGGCATCCCATGTACATAAGGCAAATCTCATACTGGGGGGATGCTCGTAATGATGCCTTCAACAGCGGTTCACAGTGGAGCATCAGTATGGAGACACGGTGAAGCTTATCAACCTTCGGTCCACACCAAACGATTCTGCAGTGTACTTCAGCGCAGTGAACCATATGAGCGAGAAGCACCTACAATTTGGAGACGGTAACAGGGTTCCTTCCAGGTAAGGTGTGTACAGCACTTTGGTCAACGTGAGTTGTTTTTAAATGTGCTTATAAATAAATGTGACTTTGACTTTACAGTTTTAACACTTTTTGCTTTTTTTACTTTTTTCTTGATGCAAAAAATCAGCATAAGTGGCACCTTTCATTTTAATATATATGCAACATACATCTTTCGTCTCTTTATTCGCTAATTCAAGGGCCTAACTTTTTCTCTAATTTTCATCTGAATGCTGTGAGTGCCATTGGGGAGAGTGGGAACGTGTCTGGGACAGTTGTAACTGGCCAAGGACAAAATGCCAGTTTGAAGGGGTAAAGTAAAATTTACATTAAATTAACTTTTGACAGTCTGACACACAAGTTGAAATCTTGAACTTTCTGATGCCGTGTCTGTGAGTTTCGTCGCATTACGTTAAACACTAGCTGAGTCCCTGTGTTACAACTGTACCTGATCTCCCCTACACCAGTAATTGCCATTGGCCGCATATTGAGTATAACTGAAATGTCAGTGTTGCTCTCCAGTATGGTGTTTGTTAGTGTTTGTTTGGGAGAGAGAGAGTGGGTGTGTGTGTTTGTTTGGGAGAGAAAGAGAGAGAGAGTGTGTGTGCGTGTGTGTTTGTTTGGGAGAGAAAGAGAGAGAGTCTGTGTATGTGTTTGTGGGTATTTTTACAAATATACAGTGGGGAAAATAAGTATTTGAACCCCTGCCGATTTCGCAAGTTTGGCCACTTGCAAAGAAATGTGTGATCTATAATTGTAATGGTAGGTGTATTTTAACAGTGAGAAATAAAATATCAACAAACAAATCCAGAAAACTGCATCTTATAACATTTATGACTTTATTTGTATTTGATGCAGAAAATAAGTATTTGAACCCCCAAGCAAACAGCAAGAATTCTGGCTCCCAATGACCAGTTATGTGCCCAAGAAGCACACAGTTTAGTCCTCATTAGGCCTAACAAGGTACACCTGATCTCAACTGGTGACGTGTATAAAAGAAACCTGTCCAAAGAATCATACTTCACACCTCACCACCATGGGCAAGACAAAAAGAGTTGACCAAGGACGGCAGAGATAAGATTGTAGACCTGCACAAGGCTGGAATGGGTTACAAAACCATCGGCAAGCAGCTTGGTGAGAAGCAGACAACTATTGGTGCGATTATTCGTTAATGGAAGCAACACCAAACAACTGTCAATCGCTCTAGGTCTGGGGCTCCATGCAAGATATCCCCTTGTGCGGTATCGGTGATCATCCGAAAGGTGCAGAATAACCCCAGAACTACATAGGGGGAGCTTGTGAATGATCTCAAGGCAGCTGGGACCACAGTCACCAAGAAAACCATTGGCAACACACTACGCCGTAATGGTTTGAAGTACTGCAGCACTCGCAAGGTCCCCCTGCTCAAGGAAGCACAGGTCATAAATGTTATAAAATGCAGTTTTCTGGATTTTTTTGTTGATATTCTGTTTCTCACTGTTAAAATGCACCTACTATTACAATTATAGATCACACATTTCTTTGCAAGTGGTCAAACTTGCGAAATCGGCAGGGGTTCAAATACTTATTTTCCCCACTGTATATATGTCTACAGTGTGTAAGTATTCACATGTATTCCGACCCACAAAGCTCAGTACCCTACTAGGCATTATCTCAACATGAATGGAATGGATTAGCATGCTATAGGTTGGGCACTGGTGGAGGTGCGGCAGGCCTAGAGCCTAGCAGGTGTTACCACCTACCTGTTCAAACCCATAACTTTATTTTACTCTTAATCATGTGGTTTCCAAAGATTGCAAAGCATTTTATTTTGTTTACTCCACAAGTCCATTCCTTGGTCAGGCATGTGCAGAAAGGAGTCGTGTCATATCTGGCCACCTCCTCTGTGAGTTATTAACACACCTGGAGAAGCAGGCTAATGTTATTCCATCTGAATGAATCTCTCTCCTCTCCTGTGCAGATGGGCTTAGTGCTGAAGTGATGGAGTGTGTGTGTGTCGGAGGTTTCATGAATTTATGGATTGGATCCCCTGCATTATTTATCATGCATTTGTTCATTGGGACACACACACACACACACACACACACACACACACACACACACACACACACACGAATACACACACAAACAAACACACATACAAACACAGAGGTTGTCATAGTAAACACTGTTGCATTTTATTGATTTGGCATTATTTGCTTTTGAATTACACCATACAAAACTATACAATAAAATAGCTGGTGGATAAACTGCAGTGTTGGAGTTGATGTTGGTCAATTAATCAGGTTCAAAGCGGGCACCTGTGAAGAAGACAAAAAGACAGTTTTGAAGGCTTGGTTTCTTTGATCATAAGTGTGGTGATTCATTCATGACAACCGTAATACTGAAACATCGAAACACTGATAAATGCAAGGTTCTTGTTATTTATACTAAGTATCCACCTGACAGTGTTTTTACGTTATGATGCATCACCTTGGTTGTGTCTGTTTGTGGCTACTTTATCAGACGTTTCATATATTCTCTTGTCACCTGTAGGAAACAATACACACTCTTGTCTCAGTAAAACATGACATGTATCTTTATATTTGTGCAATACTGATATAAATATCTATACAATGGCCTGCTCAAAAAGATTTAATATCCTACAAAAACAGATGTGATTTTCTGTGAATGTAATGCCGTTTGACTTTACCAAAAGTAATGAGATGCTATTGTTCCCAGTGCACATAGTATTTAAAAGCTGCACTGTTGAGTAAATCACATCCATAAGGCTATCACCAGAGCATCGTTGATACATCCTTTATACATATACATTACATAGGGTTAATACATCCTTTTCCTTATTCTCACCCCCACTTCTCTCTATTAGGCTTTCAGCCACTTTATACACCCAGATCTTTCTGACACTCACTTTCACACTCTCTCTTCCTCTCTATCTTGCTCTTTCTCTCTTTCTGTCACTCACTCACTCATTCTCTTACACACACACACATTCTCTCATTATTCCTGTTTTGTTTTCCTCTCCCTCTTGTTCTCTTTTCCTCTTTCCTCACCATTCCCTCTCTCCATCCCTCCCTCACCCCCCCCCCTTACTTTGAAGTCATTCAGCCATTGCTTGTGGTCGTACACAGGCTTGGTCATGTTGATCTTGTTGAGGATAGCCTGGTTCTCCAGGGAAATCTTCACCAGCTCTCGGTTCCTCACATCTTCACTCCTACTACAGGAAATGATGGATACAGTTCACCAGATGCATTTCAGGACAGCAGTTTCAACCAGCTCCAGCCAACAGGAATGCACGCACGGGTCCAGATATTTTAAAACCATGTCTGGTTGTTATTAATACTCACAGTACAAAAAGCTGTTCAATATGGGGTTAATTGGAACACACCAAGAACATGAATGGTTTCGTGAGTAGAGATTTTTTTTTGTCTTGAAAACTTAAGACTTAAGACTTATTCAAGAAATGGAGAGAGAGAGAGAGAAAACTGTGAAAATGTTTGTGCCATAAACCTTTTTCTTAATGCAAATTAGAGCGCCATAATCCACTAGTAGGTGCATGTGGCGTATTGATGCTTGAATTGTCTTCTATCTGCATGTTTGTTTTAACCTTTAAGAGCAAAGCTCAGCCACGTAAAAATGGTTCCAGAGGAGCGGCTGACGTCAAAGTGTGCCTGTCTGTAATATTTACATTATATTTAATATGTGTTTGATGAAGATGCGGGGGACAGACCAGTTCTTTGAATAGACCTCATAGGACTCGTTCCAGTTGTCCAGGCCTCCTTTGGCCATGGTGCGGGCAATTCTGGACACCAGCAGTCTGTTGTCCCTCTCCACCTCCATCAGACGCTCTTGCTCCATCTGAACAACAGCACAAGATTAGTTAAAAAGTTGTTCAACATGGTATAATATTAAGACCAATGACAGGGGAGTTTAGGCTGCCTTTCATATAGCTACAATTAGCTCAAGACCTAATAGTAACAAAACACATTTCTTACCTGCATTTTCTTCATTTTCATGTGACAGTGTGTAAACGTTCTGGGAGCTTTGTTGTCAACCATTGGTTTAACTGCACAACAATGCATATAATTAATAATGACTACATTGAAAAGGTGATTGTGTGTTCAATGTCTGAATTGGTGTCCTCTTACCATTTCTCATTCTGTCCATATGATATTTCAAATGGAGACTATCCCCCATTTTTCTCATTTGATTATACTGGCCAGCAGTGTCCACTATGGCTGGGAAAACCAAGTCATTGTTCATCTTGGCCATTTGAGGTCTCTGAATCAAACGTCCACGTCGACTTCAGTAGGTTTACTTCTACAGAGAAGCCTAATCTGCTAATTTGCTGCCACGTCAAGCACCTTTTTGGCACGTGTCTCCATATTACATGTTTAACATGGTATAATATTAAGACCAATGACAGGGGAGTTTAGGCTGCCTTTCATATAGCTACAATTAGCTCATGACCTAATAGTAACAAAACACATTCCTTACCTGCATTTTCTTCATTTTCATGTGACAGTGTGTAAACGTTTTGGGAGCTTTGTTGTCAACCACTGGTTTAACTGCACAACAATGCATATAATTAATAATGACTACATTGAAAAGGTGATTGTGTATTCAATGTCTGAATTGGTGTCCTCTTACCATTTCTCATTCTGTCCATATGATATTTCAAATGGTGACCATGCCCCATTGTTCTCATTTGATTATACTGGCCAGCAGTGTCCACTATGGCTGGGAAAACCAAGTAATTGTTCATCTTGGCCATTTGAGGTCTCTGAATCAAACGTCCAAGTCGACTTCAGTATGTTTACTTCTACAGAGAAGACTAATCTGCTGCCACGTCAAGCACTTTGCAAATAAATGTAGAATCTCTCTGATTGTTACGTCACTTTAGTGCTTTACAAATTAGAACGCTCGTAACTAGTGTAGAAAACTACAAAAGTAGCCTATCCCAACTTCCATGAACAGTTAATAACGTGCCATCTACAGTTTATCCTCTGGTTATGATAGGCACCAGGTGCCAGTCAAATTCGGACAAACCATCCGAGTCCGACATGCGAAAGAGACATGCGACAAAATATGACGTAATATGACGAGCAACTCGAAAATGTAAGATGCCATGCAAGTTAATGTCACCCTGCTACACAAACTAGGACTGTAAGCCGTGATGCTGCAAGGGATGCATTAAAAACGTGAATAAACCAACAAATCTAAGAAAACTAAACTGACCTATATAGATAGACCAGATACAGCAGTCCTGGGCAGAGCTGTGAGCAGATGCACGCTTTAGTTTAGTTGTGCAGGTAGCAACCGGAAAACGGTTAGACTTACTCATGCCACACCGAAGAAGAATACCTACAGACATGTATCTGTCACTGCGGATCTTTTTCTGTTTTATCCTGCAACCCTGTAAGTGTGATTCTGTTGATTTACGTAACATAACTGTAGAAATGAATGTGATTATTTAAACATAATACTGGAATAATCATTTTGCGTTGTCCTTTTAGATAATACCTTCTCCCAAACTCTATAGCAGGGAAATTGGGAGAAGGAGTCGAACGTGGGGGCTCCGTTTGATTTATCTTGTTTTTACGCACAACTGTCAAAGCCATATTACATGTATTGGTATCAGCAACGGCCTGGTCGGCATCCCGTGTACATAAGGCAAATCTGATACTGGGGGGATGATCGTAATGATGCCTTCAACAGCGGTTCACAGTGGAGCATCAGTATGGAGACACAGTGAAGCTTATCAACCTTCGGTCCACACAGCGCAGTGAACCATATGAGCGAGAAGCACCTACAATTTGGAGACGGTAACAGGCTTAGGTTCCTTCCAGGTAAGGTGTGACATTTATGGAAAACAAACATCCAAACCAAACGCAGAAGGGGAGACCTACAGCCTCCAAAATCTAGCATTTGGATCTGTTCTGAGTTGATCATTTGTATACTTGCTTTCTGTGTGTAGGCCTATAGATGCTTAGTTGAGTGTTTTGTTTCTGTTTTCTATTTTATTGTGATCTAATAATTGTACAGCACTTTGGTCAACGTGAGTTGTTTTTAAATGTGCTTTATAAATAAATGTGACTTTGACTTTACAGTTTTAACACATTTTGTACTTTTTTTCTTGATGCAAAAAATCAGCATAAGTGGCACCTTTCATTTTAATATATATGCAACATACATCTTTCGTCTCTTTATTCGCTAATTCAAGGGCCTAACTTTTTCTCTAATTTTCATCTAAATGCTGTGAGTGCTATTGGGGAGAGTGGGAACGTGTCTTGGACAGTTGTAACTGGCCAAGGAAAAAAAGCCAGTTTGAAGGGGTAAAGTAAAATTTACATTAAATTAACTTTTGACAGTCTGACACACAAGTTGAAATTTTGAACTTTCTGATGCCGTGTCTGTGAGTTTCGTCGCATTACGTTAAACACTAGCTGAGTCCCTGTGTTACAACTGTACCTGATCTCCCCTACACCAGTAATTGCCATTAACCGCATATAGAGTATAACTGAAATGTCAGTGTTGCTCTCCAGTATGGTGTTTGTTAGTGTTTGTTTGAGAGAGAGAGAGAGAGAGAGGGTGTGTGTGTTTGTTTGGGAGAGAAAGAGAGAGAGTGTGTGTGTGTTTGTTTGGGAGAGAAAGAGAGAGAGTCTGTGTATGTGTTTGTGGGTATTTTTACAAATATATATGTCTACAGTGTGTAAGTATTCACATGTATTCCGACCCACAAAGCTCAGTACCCTACTAGGCATTATCTCAACATGAATGGAATGGATTAGCATGCTATAGGTTGGGCACTGGTGGAGGTGCGGCAGGCCTAGAGGCTAGCAGGTGTTACCACCTACCTGTTCAAACCCATAACTTTATTTTACTCTTAATCATGTGGTTTCCAAAGATTGCAAAGCATTTTGTTTTGTTTACTCCACAAGTCCATTCTTTGGTCAGGCATGTGCAGAAAGGAGTCGTGTCATACTTTCTGATGCCGTGTCTGTGAGTTTCGTCGCATTACGTTAAACACTAGCGGAGTCCCTGTGTTACAACTGTACCTGATCTCCCCTACACCAGTAATTGCCATTGACCGCATATAGAGTATAACTGAAATGTCAGTGTTGCTCTCCAGTATGGACTAGTTATTGTCACAGTCGATAGTTGTATAGCCAGTAAGTGAGGTATCCTCATTTACTGCCTCCATGGCCCAACTAGATCTTCCCAGTCCAGTTTATGGCTAAACACAGGGACTGTGGGGTAACCGATCCAGACTAACCTGTATTAGACCTAGGCCCAATGCATTACCGTTTGCCCATCTACAGAGACGAATGCAGTTGGCTCCTCCTGTCTCCAGGAGGCGGATACAGATAGTCCCACAGCTTGCATGGTGAAGGACTCCGGTCCAGCAACAGCATCAGTGCTGTTGTCAGGGGCGACTATGGGGAGTCTTTTAGAAGACAACCAGTGTGTTATGAACACAGGTACACAGGAACACAGGAACACAGGACACTAAATAACATTTGGAAAGTACCTTTGCCTTTCTCAATCAAATCAAATGTTATTTGTACGGCGCATTTCATACCAGGAGGTAACACAATGCGCCTCACAGTAGGAGTTACATACACTTGTAAAGACACACAGATTTTCCAGAGATAAATAAACAGGAAATGACGCACTAACCACACTGGGGCTGCTCAGCACGGTTATCGTCAAACTAAGAGACAGCTGCTGGGGGGGTTACAAACACTTGTAGAGAGACACAGATAAGTAAACAGATACATGTTACAGTGAGTGATAAGCGAGATCAAAGAGGTATGTCTTAAGTGCATGTTTAAAGGTTTCCACCCTTTCAGCCATTCTTAGGTATTCTGGCAGAGTATTCCAAAGGCTGGGGGCATAGGATCTAAAAGCTGCTTTCCCTTGTCTCTTTTTCCTGGCTTTTGGAACTGTTAGGAGTTCAGTGCCAGAGGACCTCAGGGATCTACTGGGTGTGTGCCTTGAGAGCATGTTTGTTAATATATTCAGGTGCATGACTATGGAGTGATTTATCTATTCTGAAACTAACAGGCTACCAGTGCAGTGATTTTAATACTGGTGTGATGTGCGCTCTCCGTCTTGTTTTAGTGAGGACTCGCGCTGCTGCATTCTGTATTGTTTGTAGTTGACTAATGGCTTTTTTTGGTAGACCAGACAAAAGCGAGTTACAGTAGTCCAGCCTGCTCGTGATAAACGCATGCATCAGGCTTTCAGTGTCAGCCTGAGAGAGAAACGGTTGCAGCTTAGCAATGTTTCTTAAGTGATAAAAAGATGTTTTAATTATATTTTTGATATGGGTTTCAGAATTGAGATCTGAGTCAAATTGACACCTAGGTTTCTGGCTTGGTGCTTGGTGTTAATGACTGTAAAAAGACTTGGGAGGCATGGCGTCATGCCCTCTCCGTGACATAGAAATTACGCCGACATTCCTCGAAATGAGAACTGTCATACATTCAAATTAGATCCAGATTAAGCAAAGTGCGTTTACACTTGATGCGTTATTGTTCTCATCCCTAATATTCACGAAAGTTACTAAACTTGTTTCTAAAGATGAGAAGATGAACCTTCTCCACCTCACCATGTGGGGCCAGCAATGGCTGTATGTTAAGACTGTTGTCTCATCTGGCCTTCTAACCATCCATCATTCCCTCACACCACACACTCAGCACTCTCTAAACCTCCACCCAGTAATGGTTTAACTAATGAATATTTTAAATATTTCATAAGCATAGCATTTTAGCAAAAGGGATCCTTTAATTAGCATAATCTGTGCCTTAGTAAGTACTGTGTATGTGTGTGACATATTGGCTGTGAAAGTTCAACACACTTTAATTTATTTTTAAGTATCAAGTATGATTTATGTCTTATTTTTATTGTACACATCCCATTTTAAGCAATACATTGCCATTGGAAAGCCCTATCAATGACGTTTAGCAATTAACTAGGTCAGGGCATTGTTACTTTATTATTTATTATACTTTGATAATGTAAAATTACCCTTAAGTCTATATCTCTCTTTAGTGCCTTTGCACAGACACACTCCTCCTGATATCATCAAGCTTTCGTACGATAGCTGTGGTTTCCTGTGTGAGTGTGTGGGTCAGGTTACAGAACTGCAGTCGACAGTGAAAACACAAGGTGCTGCTGACACTGGAGGTGCCAGCCTCAGCAGAAGCAGAGTGTGAGCGCTCTTGTGTTACAGTGTGTGTCTGTTGTGTCTGTCGTGTCTGTGTTCTGTGCTGACGCTCTGCAGCCGAAGATGAAAGTTCACACACTCACCCCATGCCTATTTGAGATAGTCCCTATCTGTGTTTGTGTGTAAGAGTGTGAGTGTGTGTATGGGTGTGTCTGTGTGTGCGTGTATGTGTGTGTGTCTGTGTATAGGTGTGTCTGTGTGTGTCTAAGTGTGTTGGTGTGGGGGTGTGTTGTGTATCTGTGTCTATGTTTCGGTGGGTATCTGTTTGTGTGTGTGTGTGTGTGTGTGTGTGTGTATGTGTGTGTGTGTGTGCATGGGTATCTGTGTGTGTGTGTGTGTGTGTGTGTGTGTGTGTGTGTGTGTGTGTGTGTGTGTGTGTGTGTGTGTGTGTGTGCACACTCATGGGTGTTTATAATAATAATTGTCAGGTTTTAATGGCACACACGACACACTGCAACACACACGTGCATATATGTAGGCGACACAGGACACACACACGCACACGCAGACCTGAGGTCGCAGTGAATTTATTCTCTGCCTTTTTCCCATCCTGGACCGTCCTTCCTCCAGGACCTCCCAGGAGCAGTGGGCAGCTTGTAAGCACCCGGGGACCAAGTGAACCGTCCGTCTTGGTCAAGGACGGACAGGAGTGTTCTGTTCTTTTTGCATGTTTTTTCTGTTGGGGTTCTTAGTGGAGGAAACCCCTTGTGAACACGGGGAGAACATGCAAACTCCACACAGAAAGGCCCGGGAGATAGCCCACCTGAGCACTGAAGGTCCGGGGGGGACCTGCCCCCCAGAGCCAACAGCACTCCATGTGGGAATCGAACCCTTCTTGCTGTGAGGCGGCAGTGCAAGCACCTGAGCCACCGTGCCACAATGTTTGTTTATGTGTGAGACAGTGGCTTTGGCAGTTTGTTTGTGATGAAGCTAGATATTAATTTCATATTCATAACTGTTTTGTTACCAAACTTGATACTTCTTTGAAAGAACAACGGAAGGAAATCCAGGATCCTTCTTGAGAGAAAGGGAGGGGGCTAAATGCTGTTTCTATTTTTCAAAAGCCTTAAAGCTGGCCTTAAAGGCTCCACTTGAGGGGCTAGGTCAACACTGTGCTGTTTTATCATAGCCAGATTATGAACAAACAACCAAGCGTGAGTTATTCCAACTGCCTGAGATGTATCAAAGCCATAAAGAAGGCAATACACTATGTAGATATTTCAGTCAAAACGATATTCAAACTTTAGGATTTATCCACATCAATAAGGTTGTGCCTGTGATCTGTGACAGCATTCCTTCGCCTTAACTGCTCACACTTCAAAGTCCCATGTCTTAGTACATGTCCTAATTTGCAGAAGAAAATGAGAGACAAAGTTGGCCACACTCAAGGCTTACGCCCTGCTGATTATTGCATAAGACTAGAACACCAGCGCAGCTCTTATCTTTGGCCTCCACTTATCAGGAGACGTTGCCAAATGTGAACTGACTACCCCAATTATTTATTTTTTTGTCTCTGATTGCCTTATAAAGGCTTTGTTTTATGGCTTTTACAAATAAACAGTGTTATCATTTAATGACTCGCATATTTAAATCATGATATGTTTTCTACTCAAGGCAGAAAACGAATTGAGATTTGTATGAAGTCATTTTGCATTAAGTTGGCCATTAGGTCTTAGGAATGCAATTTGTTTTTCTTGCAGACATTTTTGATAGGCCAAAAAAAGTAAATAACTGATATTCTTTCCTGTAATGGCATAAGATGATCAGCAGATGGCAACACAGCAATAACCGAATGCGCCGCTACTCAGTTGTGCACACGACTGAATTGCATTGTTTAAATGTGTCAGCTTCATACAAATTCAGTCATACGAGACAGGCCAATTGTCATCAGGCCAGATCGGCTCCATCTGTTCTACTTTTTGGCTGTTCAACAACTAACATAATTTGGCGTGTAACAATTCTATTACAGTCCATGTGTTTAATATGTATGAACTTTTACCAGTGATTTTGTCAACAGCTTTCCTGGCACCCGACAGTTCTCGGCTCAGCACGTAACCCATAGTATACTGTCTCGGGCTGTCTGTGTGCACTGACTGACGAGTGGGATTGCCCACAGCCAGAGATTGCGAGACTCGCCGGGAAGGAGAGGGGCGGGATTTCAACTTTGCAACGCGATTGGAAAATAAACTTCACTGGAGGGGCAGAGAGAGGAGAGACCAAGCCACGGATGTGTGAGGTGTCCCGCACTCTCCGCGTGTTTAGGGAGTGATTTGGACGTTACTATTTTAGAAAGCCACCTCCGCCTGTAAGGATTGCCAAGCTTGTATTTTTTTTAATCCAGTCAAAGCTTTCGTCTTCCTCTCCCATAAGCGACGCTGTCCTTATTGTTTCTCTCAAAACAAAGACTGTCGGCTGCACGTGTAGGGCTTTTTCTCCAGTTTGTCCTAAATTGATATTTGAAGTCGTTCGGCGGGTGTGAACCGATCCCTCCGAGGCGAATGAAAACATCCGTTCTGACAGTTGGACTGCTGGTAATCGCTTCTTCGAAGTGCATGGAGGAGGGAATGTAGTTAACTTTTCCTTCACCACCTGGCATACTGCTCCAACTTAAACTGGTAAGATAACTAAAAGCCTGTGGCTTTGCCTGTATTCGCCTAACACACATAAAACAGGTATAGATTAACGAGCTTTCACAGCTAAATCGCTGCATGTAGCTAGTGTACAACCGAATCATTGAGTGTGTGAAGTGGCCATACGGTGCTAATGGCAGTTTTGTTGTCCCATCAGCTGTTGTGTCCTAATACAACAACCTAAGCCACAGTCCTCAACAACAGCGGTCCTAAATGAATGATCCTCCTGTAAATTAATTTAAGAATAACACTGTCCTGGATTTGCAAGGGGAGTTGGGAGTGTTAAGTGGTGCACGATATGGTGTTTACTACCAAAAGAAATCCCCTCCCTCTTCTCCCTATTCTAAACGCGCTGTCTTTGTGGGCTATGTCACGTTGTGTACGTGTTGTTTCACATAGTTTGGATTGGTTGAGGTCTGGTGTGTGAGTGAGTTATGGTGTAAGGTCTATTTGCTCGACCGACAACCTCTCCGTCATGATGCAACAGTGGTTTACAGTTTTGCAGGAGAAGAGATTGAGAAACGGTGCGCGCTAAATGACAGCCCTGTTCACAGTTCTTCACTCGGGGTGGAAGCTTGGAGGGGTTCACTCGACATTCTTGCCCCCCAGCGATACACTCCTGACTGGGCTGTGATCTGGGTTTAATTACATACTATCAATCAAACTAGGAAACTGCATTCACGCCTTACTGTATGCTACCTCTAGCACTACAGCTTTGAAATGCGAATTATGCATTCAATGATGTATGACAGGGTGCTCTGATGATCACACTCTGACTGAAACAGAAGCACCTATCATGCAAACTTGGATAACACCTCTAAAAACAAAAACTCCTCTACTGCTGTCCTAGCCTTTCTCCTGGTTTGACTGTAATCACTTGTGTCTGGGGGGTTTGGCGAGATTCCTGGCAGTGGTGAGTGTAGATGGAGCTCCTCGGGACGGGGAAAAGACGGGGCGTCGCTTGACAGAACTGTAGCCCGTGACCTACAAATGCGTCCGCTTGGGCGGTGCTCTTGGAAAGTACCTGGGAAATCCTAATGCAACTTGCGAATTTTTCAAAGTACTGAGGAATTTCTTTTTAGCTAGTCATACTCCCGTTATGCAGACCATAGCATGCAACTACAACACTAGGCCTCTAATGTCTTAAGAACAACCGTTTTGTTTCGTTATGCAATTAAAAGCTAATTAGATTGCGTTTACTCGTGATTGTGTTTGTTCTACTCTTTTTTTGCACTTATGCAGGTGCGGGCTGGACACATCTTGTCTGTTTGAAGATGGCAACTTCTGCTACGTTTCTTTGACCTACAGTGCATTTATGCCTGTGAGGGCTGACTGATTTTGGCAAAGAGGAGGCTATGGTGTTTTTGTGTGTATGTGTGTGTGTGTGCGTGCACCCCTGCCAGTCAGAGTGAGTCATCTACTGTCTGTCACCATACCCTACATGGTGTTCGTCCGGAACGGCTACCACTATCAGATGTCATAGTCTGGAAGGAGTGCTGATCTGACTTTAATGAGTTTCGTACCCCCACTGACAGGCCCTGAGCGAGGTGTGAAGTGTAGCAAGTGCTCCAGCTCCAGGTCGAGGCCTTCATGAACAGCTCCAGGGGCAGGGCAGACAGGGGGAGGAATGCTGATGGAGCCTCTGATAAGCAGCCAGGAAGATGACATGTGGTACGCCCTGCCAGGAAAGAAAGAAAGAGAGAGAGACATTCTGAAGGGAGAGAGAGAGAGATTCTGTTGGGTAGGGAGAGAGAGATAGAGAGGGAGGGAGAGATAGGGAATGAGAGACAACCTGACGGAACACAGAGATGGAGCCATCTTCTAAAAAGCAAGGGGGGCGGGGGGGACATGATCTGTGGGAAGAGGTAAAGGGAAGAGAAACATATCCGGTAAAGAGAGAAATTGAGAGCGAGAGAGAGAGACGCCCTGTTAACATGGGGGGAGATGGGTGCCCTGATAGGGAGAGATAGAGACACAGAGTTGCATGCCTCTTTAAAGATCTGTGATGTGTCAACAGCACTAACGCGCTGCTCTCTCTCACCTCCAGCTGACTGTGCAGAGCAGGTCGGCTCGAACATGCCCCAACACAGAGAAACAGACCTGCTCATATGTACAGTGTGTTCAGTGTGCAGTCGCCCCAACATGCACTTTGTGTGTGTGCATATAGACAGAGGAGCTTTTGTTGAGAGATTCTGCAATGAATGCTTGTGACCAACATGAAGAGATAAATCTCCGAGAGTATGTGTGACCCACAATTTGTATGCGTGCGCGTGTGTGTGTGTGTATGCGTGCGCGTGTGTGGCCAGTCAATTCAGTGTGGGGTATCTTCCCTACGGGTGTGTAACACAAGGGGTGTTTGAAAGAACCTTGTGAGAAGGCGTCATCACGAAATCTTCGTAAAAATCTTAGTGGCACCTGAGTCGTGATACGATCAGCTGTCTTAAATGTCTAAATCACGGTGGTTTTGCAGCCTGTATTCGTCTTGGCTCGACCTCATACGCCAAAGCAGCTAGCCCACAAAAACCTGTTTTACCCATCCGAAAGGCGTAAATATTTACACTGCCCCGTCTCAAATGTGTTTTCCAGAAAGCTCCTAAAGATTTTCATCTCTCTCCAGATGTTAACACAAAGCGCTCTCCACCGGTACACAGCTGCCGCTAACAACCTGTCTAAGTACGGTGAAGGATTACCCATCTGGCTAGCCAGTGCAGTAGTGTTTATTGTTGACATATTGTTAATGTAAACACAGTAGAGGGTTTCAGGCACAGAGGGCTTTGGGCTGCGCCTGGCCAATGCATTAAGAGCCGCAGGGGTCGGGTCTGAGGAGAGGAGAGGAGAGAAGAGAGAGAACTGGCAGGAGGTGGTAGTTACCACAATAAGTGGAAACACAGAGATGGACATCACCTGCACTTTGCTCTCTCTCTCTCTGTCTCTGTCTCTCTCTCTCTCTCTCTCTCTCTCTCTCTCTCTGTCTCTGTCTCTGTCCTTTTCTGTCTCACACTTGGTCTCACCTCTGTTTTATCTCTCTTGCCCTTTCTTCTCACTTGCTCTCTCTCTCTTCTTGTCTCTTCTTTCTGCCTCTCCTTCCCTCTCCCTCTCCATGTCTGTCTCTCTGTGGTCTTCATATCTCTGACTAAGTGTCTCTCCACCTCTATCTGCCTTCCTCTTTTTTTCACCCTCTAATACTTGATCACGTGCTTGCTTTCTCTCTCTAATCCCTCTTTCTTTAGCGAACCCTCTCCTCTCCTCCTCACCCCCCCCCCCCCCCCCACCCACCCCACCCCCACCTCCTCTGTGCTTCCTGCTCCGTTCCCTGCTAATGGTCCCTCGGCCGGGAAGTCTGCCCTGCTGTAAATATTTACCCTGGTTAAAGTGGGGGGATGCCACAGTGTGAATGATATGGGAGATCCAGGGGTCGCAACCCGCAGATGTTACCCAAGAGAAGAGGCACCGTATGCGGGAGCCCCTGGGATCTGAGGCGGGGCGGCCGTTGGTGGATGTCCATCAGCTTTCCCCTCCTTAATTGGTGTTGTTGTCTGACTACACAGTTTTTTCACAAAGGTCCTTTGCAGCGAGTGTTGCCAAATGTGTGCGTTACATCACCCAGGCTATTGGCCCTTGCAAATGGTCTGCTCACAAACGAAGCCCGACACTCCCAGAGTTGAATAGGTCTGCAGTGGAGTGATTTGGAGTGTGAAAAGTGAGACTATTGTGAAGAGGGCTTCTATTTTGGGAGTGTATTGGTTTGAAATGGGATACATGGCTATGAATGGGGGTGTAATAAGGTACATGTGTAGATCCATGAGCTGGGTGTTGGCTGTGTTATTGAGCATGTGTGTGTGTGTGTGTGTGTGTGTGTGTGGGGGGGGGGGGGGGGGGGGGGGTGTATGAACACACATTATTGTCACTTCAAAAACAGGCCGCTTGTGTAAACGGGGATATGTAGCAATGACTCGCTGTGTGTGTTTGTTAGTCTGTGTATCGACAATGTTTTCATCTAACTCCGTCAGTTTCTTTGTGCTTTCATCCTGATGCAAATCCCAGCTATATTAAGTCCTATAACGAGGCATGGAAACACACACACACACCCACTCTGAAATACACATATGCTATTTGCCTATCTTCATGAGCAAATACAACCACCTTCCCTGTAATTGTACCTCTTGATCTCTCTCTCTCTGTCTGTCTCTCTCTGTGTCTCTCTCTGTCTCTCTCTCTCTCTCTCTCTCTCTCTCTCTCTCTCTCTCTCTCTCTCTCTCTCTCTCTCTCTCATACACACACACACACAGAGAGGCAGAATAACCTGATACTAACATACAGAGATTTACTGCTCCAAGCACGCGCTGCTTGGCCTGCCAGTGCAAATCATTAGCCCCGTCCTCTTCAATCTTTCCTGCTTGTCACACCAGCTTTGAGGACATGACATGGGAAGAAAAACCAACAGAATGAAAAAATAAATGATAGTGGGTGAGGGGTGTGTGTGTGTGTGTGTGTGTGTGTGTGTGTGTGTGTGTGTGTGTGTGTGTGTGTGTGAGAGAGGTAAGGAAGCATTGGATGGATCTTCTGGAATGGCTTAGTCCTCGTCTGTAAGGTTTTAACTACTCTCCGGAGTCCTTTTCAGGGTGAGCTGAAGCAGACCTATTAATGCTGCGCATTCCTCGGACCAAAGGTGCACACACGGACACACACACACATACTGTATGTACACACACATTCATGCACTGCACACACACACGCACAAAGACAAATGCACAACTAGTATAACACATAAATGCATACATAGACACACACAAATATCACCCACAGTCACTAAACACACACACACACACACACACACACATATACATACGCACACCTGCACATGAGCACGGCAATGGACATTAAAACTGTTATGGCTATTAAAACTCAAGCATGCGCATATATACACACATACTGGTTCTTGTTCAGTGACCCACACACACACACACTCACACACACACACACACACACCCCTCTTTTAGCCCCCCCGCCCCGTCCTCGGTCAGGCCTACATTCCTCTCTCCCAGATGGTGTGGGCTCTCGGGACACCCCATGACTACAGGGTGCTGCTGAAAACTCTTCCACTCTGCTACCTCTATCTCTCTCTCTTTTTTCTTTCCCTCTCTCTCTCTCCCTCCTTTACTCACTCTTTCCTCTGTCTGTTTTCATTGATGATCCATCAGTTACTCAAGCTTTCATAAGCACATTGTGGCTCTTACAGAGCGGCCGTAAATTAAATTATTGGTAAGAATTTTCTGTCTCTTTCTTTCTCTCCCCTTCTTTCTCTCTCCTTTTCCTCATTCCCCTCCCTCTTTCCCATCGGGGTCTGTTGACTGGTGTAGTGGTCAGCTGGGATCCCCGTCAGAAAGTCAATGAGTTGGAATGCCTGCATTATCCTTAGCCAGGGGCAGCTGCGATGCGCGCACACAAACACACACACACGCCCACACACACACACACACAGACACACTCTCCATGCACATATACGCACACTCTTGCTCAGGCACATACAAAACTAGACTAGACATTCAGTAGAGCCCCAAACACATTCACAGTATACTGTCACACACACACACAGACACACACTTTTTCTTTCTTGCACAGACAGTCACCATGATGTATAACACATGCACAGATAGCCCACCATCCCCCACACACAGACACATGCAGTCTTCTGATAACACACATGCAGTTGCACACACACACACACGCTGGCCTCGAGGTGTCCGTTATGGCTCTGTATGTGGACCCTTCTTGAATGTGGGGCTGAGATCTGTCTCCCCTCCAGCCGCCTGTCTGCCTGTCTGTCTAGTGAGAGCTGGAGAGATGGACTTTGACACGGGGGCGAGTCTCCACAGGCCTGGTTCCCTCCATAACCGAAAGGGAAAGCCGAACAGTATGAATATGCATTTGTGTGTTTGTGTGCATGTCTGTACATGTGTGTGTCTGGGTATGTGCTTGGTTTTTTGTAATTTTTTTGCTTTTTGTGGAGACGAATAGAATCGTGTGTGTTTGTTTGTGTGTGTGTTTGTTTTAGGTTTGTTGTGTGTTTTTGGACACGATCTACTGACACTGTGGAAATGTGTATGTGTGTGTGTGTGTGTGTGTGTGTGTGTGTGTGTGTGTGTGTGTGTGTGTGTGTGATCATCGTTGTTGCTGTGTTGTGTGGACATGGCCTGCTGACTAATAGCTGTTTGTTTATGTCAGTCTTTGTGTAAGAGGATGAATGCTTGCTCTCTCACTCTCACTCACTTTGTAAGGGGAAGAATACTATCAGTTTATGTATTTGTATGTGTTTATGTGTGTG
>NC_045174.1:12579381-12596881 GCF_900700415.2 Clupea harengus | reverse complement strand
ACACACACATGACCCTGTGGTCGTTACCCCCTCAGCCCTTTAGTTAACCCAGTGCATTAGGCTCCCATAAACGGCACAGTAATCATACTGGCTCATCCTGCGCTACGCGGGGGTCTTAGCTACCACACTCCACCTCAGGGTCAAAGCTCTTAAACCTGTCAACCTCAAGCTCCACACTCTGTGTCCCACTGCCTCAGTCCCCTTGTATAACCCCCCAAACACACACACACACACACACACACACACACACAGACATAGTCAGACTGATACACACACATACATGCATACACCCACACAAACATACACATATCCACACGTACACACACACAAACATACACACACACACACACACACACACTGAGATACACACACACACACACACACACACACAGGCAAGGAAAGATGGGAAGGCTGTGAGCTAGAAACGACTCTGGTGGTCTTCCTCCTCCTCCTCTTCCTCCTCCTCCGCATGTCAAGGAACGCTACGGTTCTTTGGTTCAAGAGGCGGCTTGGCCCAGATAGGGGCTCCCTCCCTCCCCAGAGCCTCATCTTGGCCGACATCTGCAATTCTGGGCTACGCAGATTCACACACACACAGACACACAGACAAACACACACATACAGACACACACACACACACACGGACACACACACGCACACACACACACACACACACACACCCTTTCTTCCTGCCACTTTTTGGGCTGATGTTCCTCCGTGACCTCCCTGCAGGCTCATTCATCTCCTCGTCCGTGTGCTGATATGAGCGTAGGTGGGGGAGTACTCCTGCGCTCAGGAGAAGAGAAGAACTGTGATGTTCTGTGCTACTTACAGTTGGCTGGAAACGTAATAATAATAACCGCGAGAGTTTTCTCAAATTTCCGTGACCAGAAATTGGGAGTAACTGAGGGGAAGAGAACAGAAGAGAAGAGAAGAAAAGAGCTGTGATGTCCTGTGCCTGTGGGAGGCAATTAGTAATCACAGCAAGAGAGCTTTCTGAAACCGCACGGCCTAACAGCATTTACACTGTGTGCTATGCTCACACATAGCTCACATGCCTCACACAGACACACACACACACACACACACACACAAATCCATACCCACACAGACACAGACACACACCTTCTTTTGTTGTACGTCACTTCTGTACGTCGTTTGTCACTAATTGAAGCACCTGCGGCATGTCTGTCTGCAAAACCTGTATGGCTGAAATGCTAACTGTCGCGTGCTTGAGGTATGGAGTTAAAGTCTCCAAGCACAGTATTCAATAACATTCTGCCCCATTGTCTGGCTGGACAAGATGGCAGGAAATGACAGCCACTTCCTGTTCATGTTGGCAGCCACTTTACCCCCTTCCCCCGTGACGTAACAGGCCGTAGGTCACATTGGTCGTCCGTCACGCAAGGCCGGCCAACGCAAACTGTCCACAGCGTGTTGCCTGTTGAGTATGAGTTAACCAGACTGTTGGCCCAACAGAGAGGGCCATTAGGCAGCTGTATTGCAGACTGGGAACATGTATAGACCTGGACACGGGTGAATGGAGAAAGGTCTGTGTGCAGTCACTGTGAAAAGGGGGCCTGTGTATTCCACAGTTTTGCACAAGCGTGCACACACACACACACACACACACACACACACACACACACACACACACACACACACACACATAAATGCACACACTCTTTCTCTCTCTCCCTCTCACACACTCTCTCACACACACACACACACACACACACACACTCACACACACTCATTCTCACACATAAATGCACACACTCCTTCTTACACATAAATGCACACACTCCTTCTTTCTCTCACACACACACACACACACACACACACACACACACATACATACAGACTGTCAAAAGAGCTTAAAATGCCCCTGGCTTTGCTTGTCTGTGCAGGCCCCTGACTATGGTGTTTCACAACAAAATAGCCCAAGACCAAGTGAGCGAACGAACGAACGAACGAGCGAAAAAAAGATTGATTGTGTTCAGGGTGAATTCACCGCTCCTTACCCAAGAAAGACGTCTTTATAGATGACTCACTTCTCCAACCTTCTCTCCTTGTTGGGTTAGAAAAACAGCACAGGCTTCCAAACAAATCAAATCTTGTTTGCTCTATTGATGATTGCGATGATGTAGCCACTCTCTTCTCTCCTTTTATAGGTAAGAGGAGAGAGACTGCCAAACGTGGCCCTTATGTGACATTTCAAATCATGTTTGGACCTAATCATACCCCTGATAAAGAAAAAAGAAACCACAAAATGATCAGGTTACAATGTAGAGATTCGGGTGTCTTTTTGTGTCTCGCACATTTTCTGTAATTTTCTTCATGGATCACCGTATCTCTGCGTGTCAGTGACTCCCATGTTTGAGTTATGCCCCTGAGAACACACAGGGCATGTTGGGAGGTCTCCAGCTCCCCCTAATCAGCAAGGAGTGGATTAACAAGAAGACATTCCTCTATCTTAATAACCCTCAGTGGTGGATTAACAAGAAGACATTCCTCTATCTTAATAAGCCTCCATTACACAGCTCTTCAGGGCTAATTTGGACTAATCAGGCTACTTGCCTGAAATAAGGAACCATCCATCAGCCCAAAGGTCAGCTCATATGCAGTAGTGTGTTAGGAAAAACTAAGGTAGTATACTTATGAAGTAGTATACTATACTTTTGTGCAAACTGTACGACGTATACTCAAAGCCAATGAGGTGCACTAAGAGGGCACTATTTAGGTACCTATTTGGGATTGTTGGTCCTTTTTGCAGTATACTTTCTTTGAAGTAGACTTTTTGGAGGTAAACAAAAGGTAGATAGGCATGACTTCTGTTTATGAAAGTCAGCATCTCTATGGTAGAAGTCAAAAGAAGGGCATTAAGGGGAAAAAAACCTCCTCAACTTTCGTCTTTCCCTGGGCTTTTGCTGCTGGCGTCGGCATTTCGTTATTTCCACCATTTCATTTAATCATTATTTTTAAAATGGAAAATATTACGTACTGTGCTCTTTTAAAATGAGTTACCGGGAGTTACGACCACGGAGACAGTCACGGACGCTACCAGTGAGTTTGGAACTGTATTCTTTATTATATATATTTACGACGGCCTTGTCCAGTACGTCCTAATAGGCCATTTAGCAAACATAGTCTTCGATGCATATCACGCACACAATGTAAGCGGCCTGTAAATCGCAGTCACTTTCATGGCAGTTGGCACACACGAACACGGCTTGTTTACAGTATTCAACAGTGTTTATGGGGAATTTATGAAGTTATGATGTTGGTTAACAAATGTCCACGGCTGCCTCCCGGACTCCTTTTATAGGGATGTCATATTTATTTATCGGGCTCGTTATAAGAACGCTGCAGTGTTCGTGGAGACTGTCAAGGCTATGGTTGATAGCAAGATGCTGGAACCACGTTCAAGGCACTTTTTTGCTAGAGAGGTAGAGAGTTAGGTAGATAGAGGGAGAGAGGTAGAGAGAGGTAGAGAGAGGTAGAGAGAGAGAGAGGTAGAGAGAGAGTGTGTGTTTAGAAGGATACTGTATGCACTGCACAGCACAGACTTCAGGCCTGAGTAAACATATGCGTGTGCACACACACTTGGTTTGTGGTGCGCTTGTAAGGAGCTGCGAGGATCTGATGGAGTGTGTGAACAGAATACATGTAGAACATGGGACTAGTACACACACATTTACACACACGCACACACACACACACACACACACACAGGCAGTGTGTTGTACATTTAACAGAGACACTCTTATGTAAACCCTCATATTTACACCCAGAAGCTGGAATGGCCAGATTGCAAATAATATATACACTTATGCACTTGTATGCATTTATGTATGCACTTATCCACCCCCACACACAGACAGACACACACACACACACACACACACACACACACACCTACATCCAGTACATTGTGTATTTGCGAAGTATCAAGAGCAGACACACTTAATATTCACATATACACTTAAACCAAACTGATGCTGGAATAGACAGATTGCACACGTTTGCACATTGCAACACACATACACTCACATTTTCTCTCTTTCTCTCACACACACACACACACACACATACACACTCTGTAAGTCCGTGTGGCGTTGGCCTCTCTCTGACCTGTGATGCCTCTCTGGCGTGTTTTTGTTGGCGAGTGAGTGATCCGTCTGAACCCAGGGGTCCTCCTCTATCCCAGCATGCCGAGGGTGCGGCTTGGAAGATTTGTGACCCCCTCGGCCGTTATCCGAGAGGGTTGGAAACGCTCCCCTCAGCCCCGGAGAGGCCAAAAGTCACGGGCGTCACACTCACCCCTCTACATCCACTCTCTCCATCTCCTTTTCTTTCTCTCTCTCTCCATCAATCTAATCTCCCCTTCTCCTTTTCTTTCTCTCTCTCTCTCCATCAATCTAATCTCTCCTTCTCCTTTTCTTTCTCTCTCTCTCTCCATCAATCTAATCTCTCCTTCTCCTTTTCTTTCTCTCTCTCTCTCCATCCACTCTCTCCATGTCCTTTTCTTTCTCACTTTCACTGTTTGTCTCCGTTACTCTTTCTTTCCCTATGTGCCTTTCCCTCAGTCTCTCTCTCACTAATTTTCTCTCTCTGTCTCTATCTCTCACTCTTTCTTTCTCTTTCTGTCTTTCTCTCATTCTTTCTCTGTCACCCATTCTATCTCTCTCTTTCTCTCTATCTCTCACTCCTTCTTTCTCCATCTGTCTTTCCCTCAGTTTCTCTCTCACTCATTCTCTCTCACACACTCCTTTCTCTCATTCTTTCTCTCTCACTCATTCTGTGTCTCTTTCTCTCCATCTCCTCAATCTCCTTTCACTCTCTTTTTCATTCTCTGTCTCTCTGTCATCCTACCCCCTTTGCATTTCTATTTCTTTATTTCTCTCTCATACGCATTTTTTATGTCAATTCTTATAAACTGACAGTTTTTCTGTCACCGTCTGTCATCCCCGGTCCTTCCCTCCCCCTCCATCTTTCTCTCTGTCTGTTGTTCTCGTTCCCTCTTTTCTGTCCCTCATGATTTCTGCCCTCCTCAATCTCAGCTCTTTTTCTAACCTTTCTCTCCTCCTCACCTTTCTCCCTCCCTCATGTCTTTTTATCCCATTCCCTTCTTCTGTTTTGGATTAGCTCACTCCCTCCTCCTTTTCCTCCTCTCCCCCTTCTCTCTCTCTCTCTCTCTCTCTCTCTCTCTCTCTCCCTTCTCTCCCTTCTCTCTCTCTCTCTCTCTCTGTGTTTGCATCTACATGGGTATTCCCCTAAATCATGCAGCTTCACCCTGTCTATAATTCTCCCTCAGTCTCTCTCTCTCTGTCACTCTCCCCCCCAAACCCCACCCCCACCCCTAATAATTCTCTTTCTGCCCCGCACCCTCCTCTCAGAGCTGTTAAATGCTTAGTCCCAGATGTGGCCCATTAACCTCTGTTCAGAATACACACACAGACACACAGACACAGACACACACACATACATATATGACCCACACACACACATACACACACATATATGACACAGACACACACAAAGTGTTTTGTTCTGTTGTGTTCGGTACAGCTGGACTCCAGAAGGCATCCATTAACCCCCCCGCCCTCTGAGTCCTGCTAACTCAAACATGTTCATCCCAGCAGGGCATGCACTCTTCATCATGAGCACACACACACACACACACACACACACACACTGTATCATGTGTGCACACACACACACACACACACACACACACACACACACACACATACACTGTATCATGCGTGCACACACACACACACACACACACACACAGACATACATACATATATATACACTGTATCATGCGTGTACAAACACACACATTCATATACACACACATATATATATATATATACTGTATATATACACACAAACACACACAAACACACACTCGCACTCTGTCACGTGTGTTCAGACTCACAGACAATGCAGATACATTTGCATGCAGACGGATGTTTGCCCTTGCACAGACATGCATACATCACTACCACATGCTCTGAAAGACTCTCTCGCACACACACACACACACACACACACACACACACACACACACACACACACACACACACACACACACACACACAGAGACAGACAGACTGATGTTGAAAGACCCCTGGCCTCCCAGTGTAAGAGGTCCCTCTCTGTAAACACCGCACACGGTCTTGCTGCAGTGGACCATTTAATAAACACTTGCAGGGATCTGCATGGATAGTGTTTGCAAGGTATAGTGTGTGTGTGTGTGTGTGTGTGTGTGTGTGTGTGTGAGAGAGAGAGTTAGATTGTGCACATCTTATCGGATGTTGCACAAAACCTCATTGAGTTCTCTCCCATCTCTTTTGCCCTCTATCCAAATCGCTCCCTCTCTTTCCCTCAACTCCTCTCTTTCTCAGTCATCCCCTTTCTCTCTCTCCCTCTGAGAGAGAGAGAGAGAGAGAGAGAGAGAGAGAGAGAGAGAGAGAGAGAGAGAGAGAGAGAGAGAGAGAGAGAGAGAGAGAGAGAGAGAGAGAGAGAGAGAGAGAGAGAGAGAGAGAGAGAGAGAGGGAGGGAGGGAGGGAGGGCGAATGAGAGAGAGGAGGTGTTTACAGTGCAGAAGTGAGGTGTTTACGACCAGGCCTGTTAAACTCTTAACCTGTCTGTGGTTCTTTTCTGTTTTTCTCTGTTTACCTCTCTTTTCTTCCGTCCTTCTGATCTCTTCTCTGTTTTTTTTCTGTTGTTATTTTTTCCCTCTCCCATCAGGTTGTTGTGTGAAGGTGGAGAGGATGGGCAGGTAGCCTTTAAAATATGAAACAGAGGGCCTGTCACAATGTCTGTCTTGCTGTTTTTGATTGGTTGTGTGTGTTGGACATTCTACTACCTTATGTGTTGCAGTAATGTCAAGGCAGTAACACTGGTTCAATAAATGAGTGTTGTAAACCTCTCCCCTCCTCTCTTTTCTCCTCCTCCTCCTCCTCCTCCTCTTCCTCTCTTCTCCAGGACGCTTGAGATGCTTTCCTCCAGGTGATTGCCCCCCCTCCTCCCTTCCTGAAGTCGAGATCCCCTTGACAAGTCGGGAACAAAGGAGTCGTCTCTGAGAGGCATTCGGCCCGGTGAGGACGACTAGCCGCCCTGTGCTGGTGAACAGGAAGAGGTCAAAGGGAAGGCAGATCAGTGTCCAAGGGTCGTTACCATGGACGCGGTGGAGACCATCTCGACGATGGAGTCCAAAGCGGAGCGAATCGCCCGCTACAAGGCGGAGCGGCGGCGTGAGCTGGCAGAGCGTTACGCCAACATGGAGGAGCTCAGCAGCAAATACTCACGCCCGGAACGACAGAGGGAGAAGGCGCCAGACACAGGTGAGGAGGAAAAGAACACCACTCTCTCTTTCTCTTCGACTCGTTTAATGGTATATATATGGTACATGGAGAATGTAACATAGTCTTTTCGTAGTAATAAGTGGCACATTTTGGAAAATAGCCTTGTTACTCAAACATAATAGTTCATGACCATTTATAGATGCAAAGACAGATATGATCAGATATAATTGATGAATGTAAGAAGAAATACAAAATATGGAGATTTGTAGTGTGTAATGAGATATGATTGATAAATGTAAGAAGAAATACGAGATAAGGAGATTTGTAGTAAATCCAGTTAAACGCTTCCTGTCTCCTCATGTTCTGTCCAGTAGGGGACACTGGGAACAGAGGGAACTCTGGGACAGATGACCCTTCAGGGGGTCGGAGTTCACCCGTATCCCGAGGTGGCCTAAGAGGAAGGAGGGGGGAGAAGGAGAGTGACCCGGAGGCCGAGGCCGAGGACGACGCCCAGACCGCCCCCAAAACCACACCTGCGCCCGGGGAAGATGGAGACAGTGCACTGGGGTACACCCCACGTCGGGAGTAAGTGGAGAAGACGATGTTCTGTCTCTGGCAGGGAGGGTGACCAGGGTTAGGGAGGGGGACCATGGGCAGGGAGGGGTACAGATGCCAGGATGTGGAATAGGTGGAGGGTTTTGGACCAGGGCGCTGTTTCCCAAAGAAAAGCATTGTCCAATTAGCCATGAGAGCTTTTGCTGAAGCGACAGCCGAGCTGCAGAGGCCAGGGCTGCTTCAGAAATAGAAACCCCCCGCTGTGTCGTCTCACTGCACTGAGATCTCATCTCATCTCAGCCATGTCTCCTACGGCTCGGCGAGAGAACTGTGCCGATTAGCCCATCCAACCAAAACACTCTAGTGAGCTTCCCGGATCTGGATATTCAGAATGTCATCTGGAGTACAGAAGTGTGCTTTGTTTTAAATTCTCTAAACAGCGCACTGAGACCAATTAAATTGGCATCTTCTGCTGTTTTAGCTCATCTAATTACTACTAACGTACACTGGATTCATACCAAACTACATCTGCTAGTGGAGGATGTGTATGCTATCCCTCACAGGCGTCAGACTATGGCCTGATGGGAATTCGTTCAGCGTTGTGGCATCACATCTGTTTCCAGAACAGGGCAGGAAGTGCCCGGGCCCTGGGAGTGGAGAAGGGGCGGGAGGGAGTGGGAAGGTCAGGGGGTTTTGGGAAACTGGGAAGAGATGCGTTTGCCGGGACTTGTTTTGGTGTTATGACATCTGATCGGCCTGTTTTGGTGTCAATTTACACAAGTCACCGGGCCAAGGAAGGAAGTGGTAATACAAATGCACAAAATGTGTGTGTGTGTGTGTGTGTGTAGTTGGATGGCGTAAGATGGGATGTGTCTGTGCTAGTGTGTGTGTGTGTGTGTGTGTGTGTTTGTGTGTTAGTCTCTTTCAAGAGGGGCAAGACTGAACGATTCTGTTGTTTTAAAAAATAAATTCAGGCAGTACCTAGGCGACCTGTAAGGTCCTGACAGTTACAGATACAGGTTACAGTTTCAACCAAACGCGTTAGCCTAAGGCAGAGACTTGTGCAACTGTCAGATTAAGTAGTGACTTTTATCATAAACTCCCATTGTCTCTCATTTCCTCAAGTTATTTATTTGAAAAAAAAAAACCCTGATGAATATGTGAATATGTGAAACTGACGCGTGAACATGTGAAAATAAGATGCCTGTCTCAAGTTTAAGGCACATTTTCAGTAAACACTAGACACAAAGGAGGGGAACAAGTGGAAAGACTGTAAACATGACATGACGACAGAGAGAGAGAGACACACACACACACACACACACACACACACTATTATCTTACAGCACAGCAAGCCAATCCCGTACTTGTAAAGCGCTTTAACTGTGTCGTGCCAAGGTTGGGCCAAAGGGCTCCAGGCACCTCTTTGTGTGTGTGTGTGTGGGCGTGTGTGTGATTGTGAGTGTGTGTGTGTGTGTGTGTGGACAAAGGAAAGGCATGTGGATGTGGGTGTGTGTTTGTGTTAACAAGGGGCTTCCACTCTGTCTTTAGCACACTCTGTGTTTATTAGTGGGTGTGGGGACTGGGTGTGGGTGTGGGGACTGTGGAGCAGGTACTGTAGGTATGTAGCTAGATATGTTACATGCACACACACAAACACACACACACACATGCACACACACACACACACACACACTCTCTGATGTGAGCTGATGTAAGTCTAACCTGATTACAGCGACCTGTGGCGTGTGCCTGAGCACCGACCCAAAATAGCGTGAAGGAATGTCGCCTCTGCAGGTCTGAGAGTGTGTGTGTGTGTGTGTGTGTATGTGTGTGTGTGTGTGTGTGTGTGTGTGTGTGTGTGTGTCTGTGTGTGTACATAATGCCAGAAACGTATTCAGAGGATACAGTAATATTTGCAGCCATCGGCGCATGACTGTCTGCCCCTGTGTGTGTGTGTGTGTGTGTGTGTGTGTGTGTGTGTGTGTGTGTGTGTGTGTATACAAGGAAGAAAAATATAGGTCTGTATGGAAAAACTGAGAAAATGCTGTACAAAGGTAACATACAGGCTGAACTGTAAGTGAGTGTGTGAGCGAGTGTGTTGATGTTTGTGTGTGTGTGTGTGTACAGTGGCATGCAAAAGTTTGGGCAACTTTGGTTAACTTTTCTGTTACCGTAAATAGTTAAGTGAGTAGAAGATGAACGGCTTTCTAAAACACACAAAGTTCTGAAACATTCCTTTCTAAATTTTAAGCAAGATTAGGGTATTATTTTTGTTTTGTACAATATTAGAAGGAAAAAAATGAAAGGAGCACCATGCAAAAGTTTAATAATGAGCTTGTGAGCTTAATGAGCTTGCCAGGGCTATGGCTTGTTCAGAGTCATCGTTAGGAAAGGCCAGATGATGCAGATTTCAAAGCTTTATAAATACGCCGACTCCTCAAACCTCGTCACAACAATCAGCGGTCATGGGCTCCTCTAAGCAGCTGCCTAGCACCTAGCAGGAGAAGGCTATAAGAAGATAGCAAAGTGTTTTCAAGTAGCCATTTCCTCCGTTTTTTTCTAAAGAACAGCGGAGGTCAAGTTGCTCTCCAAGAGAACTGCTCATAGGACTGCTAGAAGGCAAATCAAAAACCCTATTGGACTTCAAAAGACCTTCAGGAAAATTTTGCAGACTCTCGACACCGGCACAAATATGACCTTCGTAGAAGAGCCATCAGAAGAAAACCTTCCAGCGACTTCACCACAAACTTCAGCATCAGAAGCAAAGGAACAAATCTTAACAAGCTTGAGGCATTTTGGAAACCGGTCCTGTGGACTGATGAAGTTATAATAGAAGTTTCTGGTCACAATGAGCAAAGGTATGTTTGGAGAAAAAAGGGAGCAGGATTTCATGAAAAGAACACCTCTCTTAAGCACAGGGGTGGATGGATCATGCTTTGGGCAGTCAGAGGCACAGGGACCATTTCACTGGTAGAGGGAGTAATGGATTCAGTTAAATACCAGGAAATTCTGGAAGCAAACATCACACGTCTGTTAAAAACACTGAATATGAAAAGAGGACGGCTTCTACAACAGGATAGAGATACTAAACACCTCCACACCTCAAAAACCAGAATGGACTTCCTCGAGAGGCACAAGCCGAAGGTTTTGCCATGGCCCTCACAGTCCCCCGACCTAAACAACATCGATAAACTGTGGATAGACCTCAAAAGAGTAGTGCATGCAAGACGTCTTAAGAACCTCACAGAACTAGAAGCATTTTGCAAGGAAGAATGGGCGAAAATCCCCCAAACTAAAATTGAAAGACTCTTAGCTGGCTACAAAAAAAGCGTTTACAAGCTGTGATGCTTGTAAAATTGGGTGTTACTAAGTAGTGGCCATGCAGGGTGTCCAAACGTTTGCTTTGGGCCATTTTCCGTTTTTTGTTATTTTTTTAACTATAAAAGATGAAAATAAAAAGTAAAGTAAAAAGAAAATACAGAAAGTAACCGAAATTTTAAACAGGGGTGCATGCTACTGTGTGTGTGTGTGTGTGTGTGTGTGTGTGTGTGTGTGTGCATGCGCGCAATGACTGTGTGTCAGACTATGTGTCTAACTTTGCATGCTGCGGTGTGTAGTGAATCACTCTAATCTTCAGGAACCAGAAGGTGTTGTGTGTCTAATAAAGGTCTTGGCAGCATTTGTAGTAAACACCAGTAATATGTGGTGTGTGTGTGTGTGGTGTGTATTGATATCTATTCATAGTCCAGCAAATTAGGCTGTAGGTAAGATAAGGTAAGGGAAGGGAACAAAGGCTATGGAGGAAGTGCTGTGTTTTTAATTGAAAGTCACTGATGTGTACAGCATACACAGTGCGTGTGTGTGTGTGTGTGTGTGTGTGTGTGTGTGTGTGTGTTTGGAGTGTAAAGTGGGCCTTGTTGTGGTCTGGCTGGCTGCTTCTCCTTTGAAGCGGGCAGAGGGAGGAGGGATTATGCCATCATGCCCTGGCTTTCTCCCCGTCATGTGGTCTCCTTCAGTTCTCTCTCACGCACACACACACACACACACACACACACACACACACACACACACACACACACACACACACACACACACACACACACACACACACACACACGCACAGTCATTCATTTCCTGCTTCTCTTCTCTTTCATCCTTTCTCATTCATATTTGCTCTGTGATGATTTCAGGCCACAGGCACGTTGTTGTGTCACACACTAATGGGAAATGAGAGATAATGGATAGGGACAATGGACAAGAGGCAAAGAGCCACAGTGAGAGCGAAAGAGAGAAAGAGTGAGAGCGAAAGAGAGAAAGAGAAAGAGCGAAAGAGTGAGAGCGAAAGAGAAAGAGCGAAAGAGTGAGGTAACGCATGGAGCCAGTAGGTGTAGACTGTGACCAATGTGCAGTGCACACAGACAGGCAGACGTACTCTGGGCCTGATCTCACTCTACTATGGGACTCTGAGGCCCGGTTCACACTAACCTGGGGATTATTTCACCCCATCCAGACTAATGCTCTTTTTTACCTCCAGGCACTCAATTTCACTTGTTTCTCTATGGAACGCTGCGACAGTAGCATCGCGTCTTGTGTTAATTTGGCCTCACGTTTCAGAAACAAAAAAAGCGCCTCGGTTTGAACGCCGCTTAAGGCATCAATCAGGTGTCTAGGGAAGGGGTGGCCCTACTGTACTGAGGGAGGGAGAGAGAGAGACAGAGAGAGAGAGAGAGAGAGAGAGAGAATATGTAGAATGGGCTTCTGTGTACACAGCCTCCTACTGTGCTGATGTTCCTGAAGATGCTTCCTGTTTTAGATATCAGTCGGAGCTGTCATCAGGCCATGGATGTATCTCCTGATTGGAATTGTTTGGCCTTTACTGGTCATAGAATGATGGCGTCATGCCTGTCTCCAAGAATGCAGAACTTCCCGACACTGAACGAGGCATTGTTGTGAATGAGATGTGGGTCATTCTATGCCTTCTGTTTCTATACCACTGACAGATGCCGGCAACACCATCAACTCGGCCAAACAGTGTTTTTTTTTTTTTTTAAATCAAGCTCGGAAATTGTTTGCATATGCGCACACACACACACACACACACACACACACACACACACACACATACACACTCCCTAAAACACCAGCAGCACACCTCCCAAGGCAGTTCTGCACTGATCTATTTGAAAACATTGCAGCCATTTGACCGCTTTGAACTAGTGGAGGGGGCCTGCCTGCTTCCGGAAGATTCCACTGAAAAGAAAGCTGTGGCCTTCTACTGCGTCTAGTCAGGCCTCCAAATGTTTCACAGATGTCTGTCTTGTCCTGTCCTGTCTTTTGTGTGTCTTGAGTATTTCTTGAGATAATCTTTCTTAACGTCATCACTCTATCATTTGTGTTTATCTCTCCATCTCTGTCTTCTGTCTGCCTTTCTCTTCACTCTGTCTCTTTCTTTTCTCCTTTCTTTTCTCCTTTGTCCTCCCTCTCTACGCCCCCACCCCCCACCCCCCCTTGGTGCGCAGGCTGTGCACCAGTGCCTCTTTTGACCTGCCCTCTGCACCTCTGACCCTGGGGTCAAGGTCATGCTCAGGCTTGAGCTTTGGGTCAGGCTCGTGGCTGGAGAGGCGGAGGCGGGGTCTGGGAGGAGCCAACCGGCGAGCCGACACCCGTTTCCACACCCAGTCTGTCGACCCGCAGGGCTACGGCAGGCCTGAAGGGCCAAAAAGGCTAGTGGTCTGGCATGGTGTGGTGTGGTGTGCCACTACCAGGCATAGCAGCAGTATTGCAACCCCATAGTGCTCTCTGCTTCCCCTTCATTAGATCATAGATCCAGAGCGTTGACCTTTCTGTAGACAGCCCATGTTCTAGACGTGTTTTATATACATCCTCAACTATCTCAAAGCATGACTTTGGACCCCTAATCTATACTTGTATCTATACATGTACATTGCTCGTAGCTTGACTATTCTCTCCCTTGTACGTCGCTTTGGACAAAAGCGTCTGCTAAATGACTAAATGTAAATGTAATGTACATGTATTACGCAATGTACAGCTCTAAGGCTTCAAGTTATTATGAACATTCAGCCTGTTGATGGTACCCCAGTCATAATCTACTTTTGTATGGGATGCCATAGCAACAGTGTTGTTTGTCCCTGACTTTGAATGAAAAGAGTTGGATAACTAATTACATAAACATACACTACTAAGTACAGTGTGTTACGTTGCTGAAAGCCCTCCATTTATGGGATGGGCGCAGTTGGTGTAGACTTTATTTGCTAGCGTACTAGGCTTGCTCTGCTCCCCTGTTTAGCGTGTCCCAAATGCGTTCGTGGATTTTCACCCATGCGTGCTCGATGCCTGTAGCTTCCCCATCTTGTTTCCCATGTTGGTCCCTTCTGATTGTGTTGCCTGGGTTACGTGACCGCTGTGGTGTGACCGTGACTGTTTCTCAGCCTCTTTACTCTCAGGTTCCCTTTGCACAGTTGCACAATCCCAAGGCACGCCAGAGCATCAGAGGCTTGACTCAGCTGGATCTGTCTGAGATACATCCCTGCACACACAAAACAGTATAAATGTTCTCACGCGTTAACATGAATACAAATGCACACTTACCAGAATACAAGAATCACTTACACACAGTAAATACAGTACAGACACACACACACACACACACACACACACACACACACAGCCTGCCTTGTTAAATCTGGAGGACTTACGCAACCACTGTGTTTTTCTTTGGCCCAGTATGCAGCTGTTCCTCATCTGGCTGCGTTAGCCTCCATACGGTACCTAGTGCCTGACTGGCTACGGGCTTCCCGGGTTCAATTGAGGCTCCGGAATGCCTTGCCTCTGGGCGGTTTTGAACGTGCCATGGCCTGTTGCACGGAGTGTTCCTCAGGAGTATCTGCTGATTGTGTAGTAGTGTGATTAGGATGCCTGTGCTGGTTAGTGCAGCAGCGACCCCTGTGCTTTCTGTGTGCTGGTTGTAAACATGTAGGCTTGGCTAGATTATTTGGTTTGGATTTCAGCTGTTTAGAATGAGAATGAGAGGGAGCGAGAGTGTGTGTTTGTGTGTGTGTGTATGTGTGTGTGCACGCCCGCTTGTAGGGGTGGAAGCAGGTGAAAGTGTATTGTTTTTTTGTGTTGTTGACAAATCTGAGTCCATAACCTCATTACTTTTCTCTCTCTCTCCCCCTTTCTTCTTCTTGATCTATCTCTTTCACAGGCGGTTGGAAGTGGAGGAAGCCCGGAAGCCAAAGGGTAAGTCGCTTCCCTTTTCAGCCTTCTCAAAGACTCCTTTGTCCAACTCTCAAGTCTTTTCTTTTTACTCCCTCTCTCTCTCTCTCTCTCTCCTTCATTCTCTCTCTCCTTCATTCTCTCTCTTGTGTGCCCTTTATTCCTTTCTTGCCTTGGGGGGAAAAGCAGGCGTCCAGCTTCAGACAAAAAGAGGCCTGGATCGCTGAGCACTGAGTTGGGCTAAAGCCTTCTCTTTAAATCCCCTGTTTTTGCCCATTTAAACAATCCCTTAGCCTGTGTGTCCCAAACAGGCCCCCTTATTCAGCTGCGCATAGGGTGCCACATAGAAAGTTTCTGGACTCTGGTGATGTCATCACTTATGGCAAAAAGAAAGGAAGGAACAGAGGTGCTTCTTTTTGGTTCTGTGTAGATGCCAGTGACCTTTCAACCACCCCCCTCCCTCAGCCTCGGAGTAGCTGTGGTAATGCCACACCCTCGGTGCCTATCACAAGCCTGGAGTTGTGTGTGCAGTGTGTTACTGTAACCCTAGAGTGCAAGGGGGTGAAATGTGTCATGTTGAAGTTGTCATTGCGAAGATCAAAGCCACGGGTAGGGGGAAAGGGGGGTTAGAGGTCGTTTGGAGGTTGCAGGGCCGACCTGCACAAGCAGAAATGACAGCGGGTCGCAGAGGAAGAAAGAAGTAATCTATACTCACAAATACACATCCGTATGGAGACACACACACACACACACACACACACTACAGGTTGGTTACTTGGTGTTACGGGTGGGGTCCAGACAAAAATGTAGAAATGATATTCGGCTTTGGGTCGGGTGCGGTCACATAGACTAAGTACTATCGTGTAATTGGTCTTATGAACTTCTACTGAGGGTGGTCTAGCGACTATGCTATGTGTTGCATAGAAATATATATAAAAAATAAAACAAAAAAAACTCAAAAGTACCATGTGAAGTACTTTTGAGTTTATTTATTTATTTTTTTATATTTCTATCTCAGCTGGTAAATATTCACGTAGTTTTAGCATTATATCTAACATTGACAAACTGCAGGTTAGCTGTGTGTTAAAATACTAAGTGTCCACACATATGTAATCCTGGTAAACAGACAAGCTGTCACCATGATGACCACCATTGTTTGACAGGTTGACACAACCCCACTGCTTTAGCTCAGTAGTTCGCAACAGGGGGGCCGGGGCCCACAAGGGGAAACTATTTCAAACAACAAGCCTAATTTATCAAGTGAAATACACAAACATTTGTACGGAGAGCTTTTTAAATATACACTAAAACTCTGGAGTCATGAAAGCATTTGGCATTCATGTTTGTGTTTTAAGTGAATTGTGGCACCTATCAACTTTAAAACTCTGACACGCATGGAAGTATTGATAAATGAGGCCCATTACAGAATGCTTGAATCACAAAAGCTAAAAACTTAAGTACTATTCAACGAACATAAACAACACAAAGAAGTTAATATCATACAGAAATAGCCTTTTTACTACCTGTGGATTTATGGTAATGGGAAAATAGGAATGAAGGATTCTGCTTGTGATATTTCAGCAAAAGTTGTTTTTGAACTTTTTTACGAGGTCAAATGAAATGAGCATTGGACTTTGGAGAGGGTCCAGATGGAGTCGCAGTGATGACAGGCAGACAGGTTATCACGTCTCCTGTGGGGGGGGCTTGGAATGTTTCCTTGGACCTTGGGGGGGGGGGGGGGGGGGGGGGGGTTGTGGGGCTCAGGAGCAGAGGGGTTGATCATCACTGCTTTAGCTTAGCGTACATTAACTGGCTCAGGCTTGGTCACGTTTGGACGTAGAAAACAGAATGTCTGTCTGGCTCACATACAGTTCCTCTTCTACCCAAATCAGCTCCTTTCCCTGCCATACGCAGACACAGCTCTCTCTTTCTTTCTCTCTCTCTCTCTCTCTCTCTCTCTCTCTCTCTCACACACACACACACACACACACACACACACACACACACACACACACACACACACACACACACACACACACACACACACACACACTGACCCACTCTTACTCACAATGATCTCACAACAGCAGCCGATCTCTCACAGGTCAATTGGACTCATTGGACACACTCATAAGACACACATGGGAGTACTGTCCGCCTCACAAACCACAGAGTCAGGAGAGAAGGGAGGAAACACAGCCCTCTCCACGAAGACATGGGGTGATTGATGGAGAGAGAAAGAGAAAGAGGGGGGGAAATATGAGAGAATATTGTGAGGATGACTGGAGAGAGAGGAAAAATAAAGAGTGTGTGCGTATGGGAACATGAGAACAAAAGAGGTAGAGAAAAAGACAAGGCAGGAAGAGAGAGAGATAAGGAGCACAAAA
>NC_045174.1:12566881-12574381 GCF_900700415.2 Clupea harengus | reverse complement strand
GTGTGTGTGTGTTCATGTGTGTGTGATGTGCAGATGGCTGCGTGTACGGTAAGTGTAAGTCAAGTAGTGACCATTGAGATTTTATATGTGTCACTCCGGCTGAGAATTATTGCTCACTTCAGCCCTTCTGCCGTGTCTGCTCTCTCACACACACACACACACACACACACACACACACACACACACGCGCGCGCGCACACACACTTGGATGTCTTGGCTATGACAGCTGGACGTTGGAGGGAGATGGGGCAGGAAATGGACAGGGGGAAGACCGGGAGAGTGGGAAGTATTAATTTGAATTTGCAAGGAGAAGAAAAGGGGAGAGTATCAAGGACAGTGAAAGAGAGAAAGAACAAATGAATTATTTTGGTGTGAAAAGAAAGATAGGGACAAATAGAGGAAAAGAAAGAAGATGGGACAGTGCTCAAAAGGGAAAGAGATGGTGACAGAAAGTAAAGTAAGAAAGCGAGAGATGGGAGAGAGAAAGATAGAGATGAAGGCTCCACTCTTTCTGAAAGGCTCAATGGCTGTTATTCCTCATCATCGTAGCTGGGCTCCTTCCTGTCATCCCAAGGGCTCATTCACATCACTGCACTGGCCTTTCCCAGGCTGTGTGTGTGCGTGCCTGTGAGAGAGAGATAGTGTGTATGTATATTTATAGATAATTGGAAAGATATATATATATAGTAGATATCTATAATCGGTACAGTGTGTGTAAACTGTATTTCTTTGCATGCATGTCTTAATGGGGTTTCATGCTTGGTTTGTGTGTGTGTTGTTGTTGACTGTGTGAACTTGTGTGCCTGTGAACCTGTTTTGCACTGTCATTCTCTATACGTCTCTCTCTCTCTTGCCCTCTCTCTCTGTCTCTTCCCTTGTCTCTCTGTCTCTCTGTCTCAACCCTTGTATCTCTCCTCTTCCTCTCTCCCTCCTCTCTCTCTACCCCTCTATGGTCAGGGTGCTACTTTGGGAAGTTTGTCTCTCTGTGTGTGTCCGGCCCCCCAGCTTATTCCTGGACGGCCAGTTTGGGATGTGAAACTGGGCACGGCCCTGGAGAATAACGTTAATGTGGAAAATACCCACAATGCTCTCCTTTTTCTTCGCCTCTCTCACTGTGTCTTTTTTTTCTCCCCTCCTTTCATCTTCCCATCAGGAGCTGGAGAAGACGTCCGTCCACGACGTTTCCACGGGCGACGGCACCAAGAAGGGTGGGAATCACTCTGGAAATGTGAGAGGGCATGACTCTCAGCCAATCAGAAGCCAGGAATTGCAAGCGACGTCCAGGTGGGTGGAGTTTCAGTCAGCTTACTCTACCTCAGAGTGGTTGTCCCCTGAGACTGAACGCTTCCCCTCTGCAATTGTTTTTGTTTTGTTTTGTTTGTCTATTTGTTTGTTTGTTGGCAGGATTAAGCAAAAACTACTGGTCTAATTGTTATGAAACTTGGTGGAGGGGAGGAGTGTAGCGTGGGCCGAGGAAGAACCCATTCAATTTAAGAGCGGATCCAAATCACGGGACAGATCCATAAATTATTTTTCAGTTTGGTTAACGTTGCCAGATATTTAATCAGTCATCGTGTGTGTGTGTGTGTGTGTGTGTGTGTGTGTGTGTGTGTGTGTGTGTGTGTGTGTGTGTGTGTGTTGGTGTGTGTTTGTGTCTGTATATCTATGTAGGAATATTTGTGTGTGTGTGTGTGTGTGTGTGTGTGTGAGAAAGAGAGAGGGAGAGAGCAAGAGAGAGAGAGAGATAGAGACAGAGACAATGTTATGACTGGGAAGGTGTTCACAAATGATTGATGGGTGGTCGAGATGTTTACTTATGTTCTACCAATTTCCTATCCATATTACTTAGTTGGGGCATGTGGGTGTGTGTACTGGAGCAGGTTTGCATGAGGTGATCATAGGTATGTGTGTGTGTATGTATGTGGTACTGGTATGTGTGCCTGAGATGTCTATTGACATTTTTAACTGCCATTGTGTATGAGGCATGTACTGGTGAGTATGAGGTGTATATTGGAGTTTGAGAGTATGTGTGTGTGTGTGTGTGTGTTTGTGTGTGTTACGGAAGCATTTTTCTCATAGCCTGTCACGCAGACATTTGGCTTGCCAAGAGTCTGCCATGAGTTCTGAGTCAGAGCAGGTAAATGCAAAGAAGTCAGTAAGATAAGCATCTCACTGAATGTGTGTGTGTGTGTGTGTGTGTGTGTGTGTGTGTGTGTGTGTGTGTGTGCCTGCATGTGTGTTTGTGTGAAATTGATCCTTTTGTGTGTAACTATGTGGGTGTTTATGGCTGTTAAGGGAAATGTTGTATTTGTATGTATGTGTGTGTGTGTGTGTGCGTGCATGCGCGTGTGTGTGCGCATGTGAGTGTGTGTGTGTGTGTGCGTGTGTGATTGACTCATTATCGCCATCATCACATTAAGATGATTTCCCTCCGAGAAAAGTGGAGGGGAAAGAGAGTGTGTGTGAGAGAGAAAGAGAGAGAGAGGGAGAAGGAAGGAAAGCGAGAGAGAGAGTGAGAGTGTTTTTGATTTGGCTGTGTTGTGTGGTGGAGTCTGTGTGTCTGCTCCTTACCCCAGCCCTCTGGGGAGACGGCGAAAGGGGTAAGGAGGTGAGAAAGAGGTCAGGAGAGGAGGAGGAGGAGGAGGAGGAGGAGGAGAGAGATGGAAACAGAGACCAACTCAATTCAGCCCAGATCTGCTCCAGCTCCTGGGGGAGATGGCCTGGGTGTGAGGAGGGCAAGAGGAGTTCAGCAGGGGAGGTGGAGAGGAGAGATGGAGAGACAGAATAGAAACACCAGAATCTGGAGGGGATCTGAGCCAGATGTGGCCCAGGTTAAGCCCAGGTTAGGCCCAGGTTAGGCCCAGGTTAATTTTAGGGAAGGACAAGAGAACATGAGATGGTGGGATGACCGAGGGAGGTTGGGAGGGAGAGATGGAGGATGGAGGTCCCTGTCACCACAGACAGTTGTCCCAGGATCAACGGTATGTGGCTGTATATATCTCTAATAGTCATAGCTGTTTCCGTCATTCTGTTATCTGGCAGGCACAGTCTTATAGCCAGCTTGTCTATGGCTGTGTGGGTGTGGGTGTGTGTGTGTGTATGTGCGCGTGCGTGCCTGTAGTTGTGGCTGCGTGTATGTGTGTGTAATTGTAGCTGTATGTGTGGCTGTGTGTGTGTGTGTGTGTGTAATTGTGGCTGTGTGTGTGTGTGTGGGCTCTTCACCACTCTCCCAGTGGAACTGAGACCACAGTCTCCCCTGAAGTCACTCTATCAGCAAAGCCCTCATGATAATGTGCTAATTGATGTGGACACACACACACACCCACCCACACACACATAAACATAAACAGACATCCCCACAGACATGAATGTACACGCACACACAGACACCCAACACACCTATATGTACAAACACACACTGACACACTTATAAACACAAACACATGTATCTCACTCCCCCTCGTGTGTGCGCACATAACACACACACACACACACACAACACACACACACACAACCACACGTCACTTTCCTGTATGGAACTCATTAGTTATCCTCTTTATCTTTAGACTCACTCATCAGGTTGCCATGATGCAAAGTTGCGCTGTGTTGAGAACATACATGCATACACACATATGCCCACGCACACGCACACACACACACGTGCACACACACATGCAGATGAAATATGTCCTTCTGTATAGATTCTGAGTCATGACAACACACACACATAGAAAAGCCTCTGTTGCTGCTCTATTGAACTTGTCATTATGATGTGTGGTGACCCCATTTTTCCTTACTATCTGACACACATGCACACACACACACACGCACACACACACACACGCGCGCGCACACACACACACACACACACACACACACACACACACACACACACACACGCACACACACACACATGCACACACACACACATACACATGCGCACACACACACACACACACACACACACACACATACACATGCACACACACATACACATGCACACACACATACACATGCACACACACATGCACACACACACACACACACACGCACACACACGCGCGCGCTCACACACGCGCACGCTCACACACACACATGCACACACACATGCACACACACATGCACACACACCTGCGCACACACACCTGCACACATTCACACACACACACACATGCGCACACACACACACACATGCATGCACATTCTCTCTCTCTGACCCTCTGTCTCTGTGCAGTCCTTCTCAGGGTTCATTAAATGAGGATGAGGAGCAGAGTGAAGACAAACTGAGGAAGGATGCAAGGAGCCGAACTGGCCAATCAGAACCAGAGGATGACACAAAGAAGGAAAAGAAAGGCCACCTCTCCCGACCAATCGGCAGCAAGGATGAGGAGGAAGAGGAGAAGGTGAGAATCAGAGAGCGTTTGTACTGTTCTGACCCCCAGACACACACACACACACACACACACACACACACACACGTCATAAACACACAAGCACACAAGGTACGCACACACTCACACACATACAGAACAGTAGAACAGTGGAATCCTGATTACACAGCCCAGGCCCTAACCCCCAGCCCTGTGCGGCAGTGGTGTTGGAGTAAAGCTGTCACACTCTATGGAGTTGAAACAGTGCAGTGGCTCCAACTGCTGCCGCTGCTGCTGTGGGGCCTGCAGTAGGCCGAGAGGCCCCACACACACACACACACATACACACACATTCACGCTCACACTCACCCCCACACCCCACACTACCCCCTGGGCAGTGTGTGTGTTACTAAGCAGACCACAACCCTTCTGGCCTTGTCCTCCACTATCTTGCTCAAGCTGTCTCTCTCTTTATTAATCTGTCTGCATGTTCTCTTTTTGTTTCCCTCTTTCTTTCTGTCTCTCTCACTCATTCACCTATTTCTCTTCCCCTCTCTTTCTCTCTCTCTCTCTCTCTCTCTCTCTCTCTCTCTCTCTCTCTCTTTCTTCTCTCTCTGTCTACCCCTCACTCCCTTTCTCGCTCCCTCCTTGTGTTGACAGCATTGGGTCATGGTGCCCCAGTACTCTTGAGAATTGGTGTTGCAGTTACGTATACACATACTTAGCCACAAGCACACACATACACACATACACACACACACACACACACACACACACACACACACACACACACACACATACTCACAGACCACCAGCCTTGCTTTGCAGCTGGGAGATTTAGGAGCTGTTGCAGCAAGGTAGGAGACATAGCCGTTTTAAGGCTAGAAAGAGAGAGAGAGAGAGACAGACAGACACACACAGAGAGAGAGGGAGGGAGCGATCGAGACAGAAACTGCTGAATGAAAGGCGAACTCTATCTCTAAGAATCACAGGCTCAGAACGGTTTGTCTCACGATAGACGTGGCACGCTATCATCTGGTGCATATCTCACAGAAACGAGGGAATGAGAGACAGAAAGGAGAGAGGGGTGGGGGAGGGGGGAGCGAAAGATAGAGAGGCGTAATTACTCTAACATAAACACACAGCTCAGTTGAAAAGGAAGGAACGAGCCCTGCTGTGACGAAGCTTGGGGAATGTTGCCTTAAGGAATTTAAATTGATGTTGTAGGCCTGCTCACAGAAAGTCCACTTCAGGCCCCCTAGCAATCATAAATTATTTTCTTTTGTGTGTGTGAGTGTGTCTGAGTGTGTTTTTTTTGCATGTACCCACATCTGTGTTGTGTGTTGTGTGTGTGTGTGTGTGTGCTTGTGTGGGTTGATATTTGTGTCAGTAAGTGTGTGTTTGAAAGCACACACAAATACGCAAACACTTGCATTTGCACAGTGTGAGTGAGTGTGTATGCATTCATGTGTCTGCAGTGCACACACTCACTTGTAAGCACGTCCATCTGTGGGTGTGTGTGTGTGTGTGTGTGTGTGTGTGTGTGGGGGGGTGGGTGTGTGCATCCCCAATCTCACATCTGTGTGTGCGCCTGTCTCCCCTCCAGGGCTCGCGCTGGGACTCCAAGTCCAGCGAGAGGCTCCGCCGCCTGGGCAGCAGCGAGGAGACAGCTGAACCCCGGTCCTCCTCCACCTCCTCCTCCTCCGCCTCCTCCTCCACCACCGGCTCCACAGAAGGGGAGCCCCGGTCGTCGGCCGTGCCCAGCCTGCAGAGGCAGGACTCCGGGCAGCGGAGCATCAAGGGCATCCTGAAGAAGAGCCGCTCCACCAGCGTGGACACCGACCCCGGCGGGGTCACGGAGGAGCGCAACGGCACCCACGAAACCTCCTCAAAGGAGGAAGCCAGAGAGGAGGAGGAGGAGGAGGAGGAGGACGACGACAACGTCTATGAGGAGGTGAAGGAGGAGGAGAAAAAGAACGGAGTGAAAGAGGAAGGCGGGAGGAGAGAGGTGGATGAGATGGACCCAAGGGATGAGAGGAGAAGAGAGGGGGAGCAAGAGGAGAGGAAGAGAGGCGTGCGACGTGAGTCAAGCACAGCAGAAGAGGAACAGCAGGCAGAGGAGGAGGACGAGGAGGAGGAGGAGGAGGAGAGAGATGAGGGGAAGAGAGGAGTGCAGATAGGGGAAGAAGAGGAGGAAGATGATGATGAAGAAGAAGAGGAGGAGGTACATAGGGAGGCGAGGAGGAGAGGAGTGCAGAGAGAGAGAAGCAGCTCCAGTGATGTGCCGATGAGTCCGTCTCCCTCTGCGTCTCTGGAGAAGACCTCGTCCTTGTCCCTGTCTGAGGAGGGGGACGAGCAGGACAGCCTGGACGGGAGCATGAGCTCTTCACTCAAGGAGCGGTAAGAGTGTGTCTGAGAGTTTGTGTGTGTGTGTGTGTGTGTGTGTGTGTGCGGTGTCTGTGTGAAGTGTGTATGAATGTGCGGTGGGTTGGGAGGAGTATGCACATACACATACACAAAGAGAGAGTTTATAGAAGAGAATTTATGTCTGTTGACATGATAGCTTGTCTGTGCGTGTGTGGGGTCTGTATGTGTGTGTGTTTGTGTGTGTGTGTGTGTGTGTGTGTGTGTGTGTGTGTGTGTGTGTCTGTGTGTATGTGTGTGGTGAGATAATAAGACCAGTCTGGTATACTCGCAGGAGGTACAGTAACATTCACACTCAAAGCTTTACACTGATCACACACACTGTTCTTCTTCTCTGACTCAGTAACATTCACACTCATATGTCTCCTCTGATCACACACACATTAGTCTTCTTCTGTGACTCTGTTTATCGGCGGTTCTGACATGTCTTAAATGGCTTCCCCCCCCGTCTTTCTTTTGGCTTTCTTCATCCTCCTCTCTTCTCACTCTTTCCCATGTCTCGTCTCTCCTTTCCCATCTGCTTCCAACCATATCCCTCTCTTCTGTCTTCCAAACCGTCTCTTTCATCGTAAATCTTTTCCTTTGCTTTTAATGCTGTTTGTCCATCTGCATCTTTTCCATCTTGCATTGCATCACTCTCCCCCCCCTGCTTCTGGCTCCCTTCTCTCTCTTTCTCTATATATATCTCCTTCTCTCTCTCTCTCTC
>NC_045174.1:12558376-12560876 GCF_900700415.2 Clupea harengus | reverse complement strand
TGTGTGCATGTGTGTGTGCGTCACCACCTGAGGGACCGAAGGCTTTCATTATTTATCGCTTTCACACACACACACACACACACACACACACACACACACACACGGCCACCATCAACCATCGGAATTTATGAGGCTGTGGTTTTTTATTTTGGTGCGCCCTGTCAGGGGACACCTGCGATTGCAGTGCGCTCCAGATGTTGAGGGGACGTGCTAAGTCTGCAGGGGCCTTGGGGGCCGATTTTAAAACACACACACACTCACACACATACTCCCTCACTCACACACACACACACACACACACAAAAAGCTCAGCATCGTAACTCAATCTCTCTTCCTGTGCTTTCCTGCAGGCTCCCAGCCTAGCTCAAACATTGACCACTCTATCATGATAATAAATGACCTGATATGATTTTATTACAGTGGGGACTCATTTATGAAGTTTTTGACTCATTATACAACCATGGTCGGCATGTGGTGACGACCTTGTCATTTATCATCCTATATTCTGTAGATTTTTTCCCCCCTCTCATAGTGAAGGCTAAATTGAGTCATCCTTTATATATTTGATGTCGTTTGTCCCGCGGTTGGGGTTTGGATAGGGTTTTAAAATGGCGAACGTGCTCCTGTTCCTCTCGCGAGCTCCCACAAGTCTTTCCCCCCAGACGTTTTTATTATTGTGTGTACCTTTTAAACGTCTGTTAGTATGTGTGCCGAAGCCATACAAATGTCATAGTTCATCTGAATTTGAAAATAAACCGTAGCGGAGGATGTGGATTTCATCTGGCGACTCGCTTTGGTGCACCAGGTGGTGGCTTTCAACACTGCGTGAAAGCTGCACGCCCTCCTGAAAAATAGAAGTCTCCGGTTCGAGGTTCACCTTTCACCTTTCAGCCCCCCCCCTTTCATGCTCTTAATTAAAATTCTCTCCAGAGAAAGTCACCGAACGGCAGGGGGAACTTGAATAAACGTCCGGCCTGTTTTCCCTCTTGGATCAGGCCATCCTGGAGACGGTAAAATTCCTTGGAAGGACATTTCGCAACGGTACGTCAGCGCCCCGTAAGATTTACAATGGAAAAGGAAGTCACGGCACAAGCAGAAGAGAAGACGGATGCCTCGTTTGTTATTTGGCCAACGGAGCTGTGGCTGGTCTGCGTAGTGCCAAGACACAGCGAGCTACATCGCAATGCGCCTTGTAGGGTTGTTGCGCTATTAATTATGTCTCTGCTCCCAGTTGGAGCCACGCTTTGTGACTGCAATTATTTTTAATGGCAGAGTTGTTGGTGGCAAGACGTCTAATAAATTGATCATTCAGCAGAGCTACATATCTTTAGCATTGCTTAAAAGTCTCCCTCCAAAACCCCCCACCCCCTGAAATGTCACGATTATTTATTTCCATGGCGGTTGGGATTACCTCGTAAACATTGTTTCCCCTCTATTCCTGCCTGTGAGACTGTGTTTTTGCTTTTTCAACAGATTTCGCCCTCTGTGTCTTTCCCAGCCTCCTCTTTAGAGAGTACGCTGGGTTTCACTGTTTCTTTTTTCCTTTGACACGGTCTGTCATGTCAGTTCAGAAAGAGGAAAGTTGGCCCTGGTGATGTTCAAGCACCTGTGGATGTGCTCATAGCTTCTGCTACCTGCTCTCTCTCTCCCTCTATCTCTCTTTCTCTCTCTCTCTCTGTCTCTCCCTCACTCTCTCCCTCTCCCTCTATCTCTCTTTCTCTCTCTCTCTCTGTCTCCCTCCCTCCCTCACTCTCTCCCTCTCCCTCTCCCTCTCTCTCCCTCTCCCTCACTCTCTCTTTCTCTCTCTCTCTCTCTCTCTCTCTGGACCATTGAACACAGTGATATACTGTTGCGTTCTGCTTATTTTGTGTAATAGAAGCAGCGTGGCTGTTACATGCCGTTAAGAAGCTGGTCCAACATATACTCCGTGCTCACTGAAAGAAATCTGTTTTTGGATGAGAGTTCAATTTACAGACAAATCCCCTCTCGGTCTCAGAAAAGCAGATCTTTGTAGCATAGCGGTTCCTCCCTCTTGCACTCAACACCTCCCATCTCTTGTCATCTCTCCCTTCAGGTGACTGTAGATGAAGTTCATCTGTGTACACACACACACACACACACACACACACACACACACACACACACAGCATATTCACACTTACAATATCTGACTGTGCAATCTCTCCCTCCTTCCTTCTCCACCCCCCCTCTCCCTCTCTCTCTTTCTCTCTGTCCCCCTCCACCCCCTCTCTCCCTCTCTCTTTCTCTCTCTCTGTCCCTCCCTCCCTCTCTCTCCTCCCGCAGAAGTCCTCTGTGGATTTGGAGCAAAAGATGTCCCTGGCTGACCGGATGAAGATCCTGCAGGAGAAGGAGGAACAGTGGAAGAGCAGGGGAAAGGGTGCCGCCAACGACTCCGTACAGTTCTCTGTGGCTGGCCGCATGGCCAAGAAAGGTAGGGGTGTGTGTGTGTGTGTGTGTGTGTGTGTGTTTGTGTGTGTGT
>NC_045174.1:12538376-12553376 GCF_900700415.2 Clupea harengus | reverse complement strand
AGCTGGAGAGCCTGAGGAAGATGAGCTGTATGAGAGTGGTGTGGTGGAGTCCACTGGTGTGTATCAGTTGGTCGATGGGAAGCTGGTGCCGCAGGAGGACGCCTGGGCAACCATCCCCAGTGTGACCATTCTCAACTCTAAACAGGTGTGTGTGTGTGTGTGTGTGTGTGTGTGTGTGTGTGTATGCGCACGCATGTATGTGTTCGTTCTTGGGTGTGTTTGTATGTCTGTATGCGTGCATGCATGCATGTGTGTGAGAGTGTGTGTTTGTTTGTGTGTGTGTGTGTGTGTGTGTGTCTGCTTTCAGTACCATCTACATTCTCAGTCCTAAATGAAAGGTTTCTGTGCCTCAGCATGGATTAGTGTCTATTTGTACATCTTGACACAGTGTTTATGAATATGCATGTAGGTGGTCTGTGTGCCTCTCCCTCACTCTTCATATGTGTTTTTGTATACGTGTGTGTGTGTGTGTGTGTGTGTGTGTGTGTGTGTGTGTGTGTGTGTGTGTGTGTGTGTGTGTGTGTGTGTGTGTGTGTGTGTGTGTGTGTGTGCGTGCACTCAGGTCCTGGTGTTTGACTTTGGTGGCGAGGTGTACGTGTGGCATGGGAAAGACGTCCCCCTGGGCGACAGGAAGGTGGCCGTGCAGCTGGCCAGACGGCTCTGGGGCGGGCCTTACGACTACAGCAACTGCAGCTGCAACCCCCTGGACCCCTCCTCAGCCAATAAGGACATGCCTCTGTGAGTCTGCCAGCCAATCATCTGCCACATGCTTTACTCTGCACGCCACTTGGCACTGCATGCGAGAAGTCATCAATTGACGACATCGGTTGTCCCACGTGGGAAACCAAGTATAGATTCATTTCTTGCTACTAATTACATGTCTATCTTAGTTCATGGGGTTCAGTTTGGCAGGTTAATTGGATTAGTGGATAGCCTGTTGCCTTTGGCATTCGAGAGGTGTGCGAGCGAGCAGGTCTGTTAGCGGCCAGGTCAGGAAGGGAGGTCTTTGTCCAAGAACATGGTGTGACGCTGTCCCCTAGTGGTGGTTAGAGGAATTGGTGCTCTCAGTTGAAGGGTTAATGGTTGAGTTGAGTGGTTTTCATATTCTTGTCTCTGCTGACGTTCATGATGTGTGTGTGTGTGTGTGTGTGTGTGTGTGTGTGTGTGTGTGTGTTTCTGTTGATATGCACTTGTAGAACACAGTTGTTGTGGTTGTTCCACAGCTGTGTGCAGTGTTTGTATGTATGCCTTTATGCCATTCTGTGTATGTGCATACAGATTATGTGGAAGTAAGTTTACAGTTATTGTGTGTATTAATTGTGAATTATGAATTGTGTACCTGTTTGTAATTGTGTGTGCGCCTGTCCGTAATTGAGTGTTTGAATGTGTGTGTGCCTGTCCTTTAATTGTGTGTGTAAATGTGTGTGTGCCTGTCCGTAATTGAGTGTGTGAATGTGTGTGTGCCTGTCCGTAATTGAGTGTGTCTTGTGTGGCTTAGGCAGGGGGAGGGTCGGCCCAGCTGGTGCCTGTTAGGTCGTCTGTCGGAGCACAATGAGACGGCTCTGTTCCGAGAGAAGTTTTTGGACTGGTCTGAGAGGAAGCCCCTCAAAGAGGAGACGCCTGTGGAGGAGGTCAAGACCAAGGTAAGAAACTGATTCCAGATCAGTTTTCAATCAGCATGTGGTAATGCGGTGTTTATGCATATTGAGTGTAGTATACAGTGTTGGCAATCTAGCGTGTTCATAAATGATATGTGTGATTGATTTGAGTGTTATTTTACTTGTGTGACATTGTCATATAGTAACCATCAGTTGAAAGTGTCTGTGGTTGGACGTGTTCTATATGGTAAGATGAGGTTATAGGTCTAATGTCTGTCTGTAGACGTGTGCAGTATGTCATACAGTTGGAATGGAGAAGGAGATGAATACATTCAATTTTACATTGGACCCATAACATCAAGGATAGCTCCTTTATGTGCTGTTATACATCTCTCTCTCCCTCCCTGTCTCTCTCCCTGTGTCTCTCCCTCCCTCCCTCTCTCCTCTCTCTCTCTCTCTCTCTCTCTCTCCCCTCTCTCTCCGTCTCTCTCTCTCTCTCTCTCTCTCTCTGTCTAATACCCTTATCTAATTTCCCTGTCATCTGTTATCCCCTCATCTGTCATCCTGACATACCGATTCTCTCTCACGCTCTATCTGTCTCTTTTTGGTATTTTTTCTTATCGTATTTCTCTCTGTTCTTATTCTCTTTCTCTCCCTCCCTCTCTCTCCTTCCTTTTCCCGCTCTCTCTCTCTCTCTTCTTCTCTCCCCCTCTCCCTCTCTCCTCCTCCCTCCCTCTCTCTCCTTCCCTTTCCCCCTCTCTCTCTCTCTTCTTCTCTCCCCCTCTCTCCTCCTCCCCCCTCTCTCCTTCCCTTTCCCCCTCTCTCTCTCCCTCTTTTCTACTCTCCCACTCTCTCTCTCTTTTCCCCCCTTATTCTCTCTCTCCCTGCAGACCCCCGTCCACATCACCAACTCATTAGACTCTGACTTCCGGCCGTGTGACGTGGCGGCCCTGCTGCAGGGCGCCGTGACCCCGGTGAGGACCCTCCTGGAGGGAGTGGACGTGCAGCGGGGTCACGGGCTGGTGCGCAGCGAGGACGGGCGCCAGGCGGAGCTGGCCACCGTCGCCGTGGACGGCTGGCACATCCGCGAGTTCGACGACTTCGAGATCCCGGCCGAGAGCGTGGGCCAGATGCACGAGGGCGACACCTACGTCATCCGCTGGAAGTATAGCATCACCAACGTGGGTGAGTGTGTGTGTGCGCGCTTGTCTGCACACAATCATTTGTGCATCGGTCTTCATTTCTCTGGGTGGGAATTTTTGTGTATTCATGATTATGCATTTATCTGTGCTTGTGTGTGTGTGGATGTATTCATGTGTGTGTGTGTGTGTGTGTGTGTGTGTGTGTGTGTTTGTGTGTGTGTTTGTGTGTAGTGGGGAAGCGCCAGAAGCCGGGTGAGCTGAGCAGCGGTCCGGGGAGGGAGCGCACAGCCTGTTTCTTCTGGCAGGGCTCTCAATCTAGCGTCAGTGGCCGCGGCACCTCAGCGCTTATGACCGTGGAGCTGGGCAACCACCGGGGGGCGCAGGTGAGCACTCATCTGATCTGGGATCAGGGGTCTGTGTTTGGCTTTATGGGTGGGGGGGTGGGAATAGAGCTGGGTAAGGCTGCACTTGGATCTGTTGCTCCAGGATAAATCTGGCCTAGGTGCAGCTTCATTAGGTTTTAAAGGTGCAGCGTATGGTCTTTGTGGTTGAAAAATAATAATCAGTTTTACGAATCAAAGAAAATAAAGACTAAATGTAGCCATTGAGGTAATACGATTTTGTCGTCCAAATGTTTGGGCGTTAGCTTTGCACAGTGCCAACAATAATCTGTGTGTGTGTGTGTGTGTGTGTGTGTGTGTGTGTGTGTGTGTATAGTATCTGGTGGCTCAGGGGAAGGAGCCACCCTGTTTCCTTCAGCTCTTCCAGGGAGGTCTGACTATTCATAGGGGCTGCAGAGAGGACAGTGGCAACAACACAGGTAACCACACACACACACACGTGTATATATAGACACCACATACACACACACACACGCACACACACACACACATGGAAATATACACCTACACCTTTACACACGGGCACGCACACACACACACACACACACAGAAGCCCACATACAGATGAACACACATATGGAAATATACACCTACACCATTAGACACGCACACACACACACACACACACACACACAGGTCAAGGGGAGGGGGGCACTCTCCAAGATATCTCTACCTCTCACATGGTCGTCTTCATACCTAAAGACAAAACAGCTCTACGCATGCAAACCCTCTAATCTGGTCACAGAACACACCTCACTATGGTATCTGGTCACAGAACACACCTCACTATGGTGGGCTGCAGGCTACACAGGGTGTTGGTGGGAACAGGAAAGTTCCGGTTCACGGTAGACAGGAGCCGGAAACTCCAGTGCTAGACCCTCCTTAGACCCTCAGTAGTCTGCTGTGTCACATTCTAACCATCTCCTGTTGATATAGATCATTTCTCACTACAATGATGTATTCCTAAAGAGTGTTTTGTATTAATTTGTATACTGTTGTGTGGATGTCCTCTTTTTGAATGTGTGTGTGTGTGTGTGCTGTATGTGTGTGTGTTGTCTGTGTGTGTGTGTGTGTGTGTGTGTGTGTGTGTGTGTGTGTGTATCTGTATGCGTGTGTGTGTGTTTATCTGTATGCGTGTCTGTGTGTGTGTGTGTATCTGTATGCGTGTGTGTGGTGGGGGTGTGTGTGTGTGTGCATGTGTGTGTGTGTGTGTGTGTGTGTGTGTGTGTGTGTGTGTGTGCCTATCTAGGTGTGTGGCGTCTGTTCTGCGTGCGTGGCGAGGTGCCCATGGAGGCGTCTCTGGTGGAGGTGGAGTGTGGCTGTGCCAGTCTGCGCTCGCGCTCCAGTCTGGTGCTGCTGGGCGCCCACGCCGGCCTCCTCTACCTGTGGCACGGCTGCAAGAGCCACCCCACCGCCCGCGAGGTCGCCAAGAGAGCCGCCGAGCATCTCACCAAGACGTGAGTACACACACACACACACACACACACACACACACACACACACACATCAGCTTGGAGGCTCCCTGGTTTGTGTATTATTTTTTTGCTCACACATGCTAAAAATTAAGATAAAATTTGACTAAACTTTGTCATTGTGCGGTTACCAAGACAATGAAATGCAGTTAGCATCTAACAAGAAGTGCACAGAAATAGCATCATTCACAGATATATTGCAGGTATTAGGTACTACAGTGATGCTATGTGTTATAATGAGTGTAGTGTTTATGTACAGTGATGCTATGTCTTATAATGTGTATAGTGTTTATGTACAGTGTTAAGGCAGGATATACATTTGTTTGTATACAGACATGAAATTCTTTCTGACGGCAGGTGGCAGGAATTCTGGTTTCTATAGATGGGAGTCCTAAACTGTGTGTGTGTGTGTGTGTGTGTGTGTGTGTGTGTGTGTGTGTGTGTGTGTGTGTGTGTGTGTGTGTGTGTGTGTGTGTGTGTGTGTGACAGGTATCCCCCTGAGTTTGGCCTCGACAACAACAGCAGTGTCAAAGTTCAGGAAGTAGAAGAAGGGGCCGAGACAAAGGACTTCTGGAAGGCTATTGGCCAGCAGGACAGGAAGGCATATGACTGCATGCTCCAAGGTTATCATCTATCAGATTTTACTTGATCCAGGATGGTTTGTGTGTGTCATTGATAAATGTGGACTAATACATTCTGTTATTGCGTGTGTATTGCATATCTATGATATATAAATATAATATAAATCTATTAGTGCTGTCAGTTTAACGCGTTATTAACAGCGTTAACGCAAACCCATTTTAACGCCGTTTTTTTTTTTTTTTTTTAAGATTAACATTCTTTTTGGCCTCGCAAACTGTGTAGTAGGCTAACGTTACGGTTCGAGTGAATGGTGAGCGCGATACAGCAAAATGGATGATTAAAAAGCTTCTGAATGGAAAGTTTACTTTTAAAAGTTGTGTTGTGCAAAAGAAGCGAACTTCACTGTTGTCTGAAAATGTCAACAGGCAGCTTGGCTGAAAGCAAAGAAGTAGTAGGCTTACCTTTTTATTGGTAACCTAACTGTTACGGTTCATTGTTTCTGAAATAAGAGGCCTGACTGCTAGTGTTCCCAGCAAACTTGAAGAAAAAGAAAATATTAAGCCATGGTTTAACTGCACTATAGGCTGAGTCCTTGTTTACCTGAATGTGCACTTTAATAATTTTATTTTGTACCGCCCCTGTTTGGCAATGTTGGTTTTCAATCAAATAAAACATTTGCATTAAAGCAAGCCAATCCCACTTTTCCATGTTGATAAGGGCATTAAAATAAAAATAAAATTATGGAAAAATAAATAAACGAAGGGACATTTAGAATAGATAAAAATTTGCGATTAATCGCGATTAATTTTGAGTTAACTATGACATAAATGCGATTAATCGCGATTAAATATTTTAATCGTTCGACAGCACTAAAATCTATATTTGTGTGTGCGTGTCATTCTTAGACCCAGGCAAGTATAACTTCACGCCGCGGCTCTTCCGTCTGAGCGCCAGTGCCGGAACCTTCCAGGGGGAGGAGCAGCTGAGCCCCGCCCGTGTCACCGGCGCTGTCATGGCGATGCCCTTCCTGCAGGACAACCTCTACTCTGTCCCACAGCCAGGTAGGGGGCAGATCATCTCACACACACAAACACACACACACACACACACATACACACACACTCTCACTTACACACACACTCTCACTTACACACACACACACACTCACACCCACACACACTCTCATTTGCACGCACACACACACACACACACACACACACACACACACACTCACACGCACACACAGACACACACTCTCACTTACACACTCACACCCACACACACTCTCACTTACACGCACACACACACACATACACACACACACACACATACACGCACGCACACACACTCACTTACACACACAAGCACTCATGCACACACACTCTCACTTATACTTACATAAACACACAGACACACTCATATAGACAGACAGATAGATAAACACGCACACTCACACATACATAAACACACGCAAATGTACAAATTCATATAGACACACACACTCTCTCTCACACATACATCACACACACACACACACACACACACACACACACACACACATTTCTATTTATTTTTTTGCTCTTTGTCAGATCAAAATCAACAGACTGTTTTTTCTTTATTTCCCTCTCTCTCTCTCTCTCTCTCTTTCTTTCTTTCTTTCTTTCTTTCTTTCTTTCTTTCTTTCTCCCTCCCTCTCTCTCTGTCTCTCTCTGTCTGCAGCTCTCTTCCTGCTGGATAACCGACTGGAGGTGTACCTGTGGCAGGGCCCTCAGCCCGAGGACACCGAGTGCACCGGCTCCGCCCGCATCCGCTGGGACGCCGAGCGCAAGTGTGCCATGGAGACCACGCTGAACTACTGCAAAGGTCAGAGGCAGTCACTGATCGGGTCAAAAGTATTACATGACATTATATTAGAGGGTTAAGCAGAATGGACGCCCAGCTTATATTAATCCTGTAGTTCTGCTAATAAAGGACTATGTGGCTTAGCATTAGGTTCACCTGAGAGTTAATCAATAGCGTAAAGCCTGAGGTCTTTTAAATGGATTTAGATGGACTCCAACGTATTGCCCACTGTATTATCTAATGTATTGTCTATACATACACCTTGCATCACAATTCAGATATGTAAAGTGTCATAAATTAGTCATTAAATTAATGTATTGTCTGTAAAACATGGGATAAGTCAGTGGATTACTTGATTAAACATTAAATTATTAGCTACTGCCTATCATATACTGAGTGTGCAGAATTGACCAGAACCTGCCTCTAATCTAAATTAGCACTGCTTGTAGTGTGGTTTGGGTGAATGGATCTGCATCCGAAGAGAATAAAGCGAGAGCCAGACGCAGTGGTTTGACTGTGGTTCAATTCAACTGTTGGTCCATTTCATACCTGTAGCCACTAGGTGAGAGCCAGTGGTTTTAGGTGTTTGTCATAATCTTGGAGCAATCCCGGCAGCTGAAGTAATAAGTCACGTCTTGATGAAACGTAAGCTACATTCAGAAGCCAAAGAGACATCAGTCACTGACTGTTTGTGTGCGTGTGTGTGTGTGTGTGTGTGTGTGTGTGTGTGTTTTTACAGAGAAGAACTCCAAGCGACCCCCCCAGGCCTATCTGATTGTGGCTGGCGCAGAGCCCCTCACATTTACAAACATCTTCCCTTACTGGGAGCGAGACGCATAGGCAATCATAGTGCATGAGTTACCCTACACACACACACACACACACACACACACACACACACACACACCACACACACACGCGCGCACACACACTTCGTAAATATTTAATTGTGCGCTCAGTACACACCAGTGTGCAGACACACACATAAACATATGTGGACAAAGTGCATACGCCGTTTTGCATATTCAAAACATATTCATTATCAGCATATACCCAGCCTTCGGTCTCTGTCTTCAAGCCAAGGTCCTGACTACCAGCTGTAATGCATATGACAGTACAAAATGCTTTTTAAATTATGCTCTTTTAAACCGAGACCAAGACACAATCCATTAGCAGTCATAATTTGGCATGCTCATAAGCATAAAAGTCACTTTGGACAAAAGCGTCTGAAATTTAGTATATAACTGTAATATTCGTTAATCTAATTGAGTGTGTCTAAGTATGATGGCATAGCTGGGCTCCGAATAATGATCATTGGAATTTGCAATATCATTAGGCAGCTTATCAATAATAATAGAGCCTGGCAATATTTCCTCCTAATAGAAGTTCAAATTGGCCTGTGGCAGAGGAGCTCTGATGGGGTCAGTAGTCTTTGAGTTGGAGTTAAGTTCAAATGAACTTTGAAATCAATCACAAAGTTGACAAGTTCAGGGAATAATTACTCTAACTGCTTATTTATATGTTTGTGTTTTGGCTTTTTTTTTCACATCATCTGTGCAGTGTTTGTTTACTTGCCAGCAATATAAATGGATCTCATAAAGTTGGGAGGGTTTGAGATGCAGGCTGTGTTTGTGCCTCGGGCCATCGGGGTAGTGTCTGTTACTTACTTTTCACCATAGTCATCCAACTGACTGTGTGTGTGGGTGTGTGTGTGTATATGTGTGTGTGGTGAGTTTGTGTGTGCCTGGTGAGTTTGTTTGTGTGTGTGTGTGTGTGTGTGTGTGTATGTGTGTGTGTATATGTGTGTTTGCACTTGTATGTCTCTCTACACTTAAATCTTTGGCTAGTATGCATGGTATAGTATGTCGGTTCACATGGGAGCATAAGTACAAGCATGGTCATCAGATGTATTATTTACACAAGAAAATATGCATGCCTTCACTACCATGTGTGTTTGGTCAGGACAAGGGTGCACGTTATAAGGTGTGTGTGTGTGTGTGTGTGTGTGTGTGTGTGTGTGTGTGTGTGTGTGTGTGTGTGTGTGTGTGTGTGCCTTAACGGCTTTCTCTCTGTGTGTTTGGTTCAGGACGAGGGTGTGCGTAATAATGTGTGTGGTGTGTGTGTCTGCCCTAACATCTCTCTCTCTCTCTCTCTGTGTGTGTGGTCAGGACGAGGGTGTGCGTAATAACGTATGTGTGTGTGTGTATGCCCTAATGTCTCTCTCTCTCTCTGTGTGTGTGTGTGTGTGTGTGTGTGGTCAGGACGAGGGTGTGCGTAATAACGTGTGTGTGTGCCCTAATGTCTCTCTCTGTGTGTGTGTGGTCAGGACGAGAGTGTGCGTAATAAGGTGACTCTGGTGAAGGACGTCCTGTCGCGTCTCTCCAAGAAGCTGTACTCAGTGGAGGAGCTCACCTCTAAACCCCTGCCTGAGGGAGTCGACCCCCTGCGCCTGGAGATGTACCTGTGTGACGAGGACTTCCAGGTACACACACACACACACACACACACACACACACACACACACACACACACACACACATTGACTTCCATGCACATCCTCTCTGTAACATACAGGGGGAGGCAGGTGTACACATGTGGATTATGAACCAACGCCAGCTAAGTGGATAGAGTATGTAGAGGGAGGAACAGAGAGGGTGGAGAGAAATCTCAAGGTCGAAATAGGACACATCTACGAGACATACTTAAACACAAGCAATTTTAAGTCTTTCTTTTAAAGCCTGGACTAACCTCTTTGGCAGTGCCTGGATAAACCAGATTGGAGCTATTCTGGCTAAAGACTAGACACAGCTTAGGGACATCATTTTTAAGGTTCAGTAGAAGTGTGAATATGAAAGAAATTTCATTTGTCTTGATGGTGTGGTTAGGGTTATGGCGGAGCGTAAAATAGTCCCTGTGGCCAGTAGAAAAAGGGTTTTGGGGAGAGTGGAGGTACTCAGAGCTTTGGAAACGACGTGCTGAATGTCTGGCTAAGCATGAGCAATCTGATTGGTTGGTCAGGAAGAGCAGCCTTCGCTCTGTTTGGGGTGATTGTTGATAGCGTATCTTATGGAGAAATGGGCTTTCATTTGGGGCTGGCTCCATTGAGCTGAAAACCATTCCCAGCAACTACATTTTATGTGTGTATTTGTGTGTGTGTGTGTGTGTGTGTGTGCGCGCGCGCATGTGTGTAAGTGAGCTTGTGCGTATATGTGTTGATGGGTCGTTGTTTGTGCTTATGTGTGTGTATGCCTGCCTTTGTATGTGTGTGTGTATTCCTGTGTGTGTGTGTGTGTGTGTGTGTGTGAGAGTGTGTGTGTGTGTGTGTGTGTGTGTGTGAATGTGTGTGTGTCTGTCATGTGTGCATATGCCTGTGTGTGTCTGCGTATGCTTGTGTGCATTTGTGTGCATGAGTATCATTTGTCTGACAGTGCAGTAACCGTGTATTTCTATGTGACCAGTATCTGTGTGTGTTTGTGTGTGTGTGTGTTTGGGTGACTAACACCTTTTTTTGTTTGTTTGTTTGTTTTTTGCGTGTTCAGGGGCTGTTGGAGCTGACACGAGAAGAGTTCAATGCTCTTCCGAACTGGAAGCAGCTCAAACTGAAGAAGAGCAAAGACCTCTTTTAAACACAGAACTTTTTAAAACATACTCTATTCATGTGAGAGAATGAGTGAGAGAGAGAGAGAGTGAAAGAGAGAGAGGGGGGGAGAGAGAGTATACTTCTCTTGTCCTGTTTCTATTTCTGTTTGTCTGGTCAAAAGGATAGTCTTGTTCTTGTTTTTATTTTCTTGTGAAACACAACTGTACAGTTTTACTTTTTTTATTTTTTTCATAAACCTTCAATTAACCTGTCTCCTATCCAGCAACAACCTGTAATTCAACAACATTGCTTTTATAGCTGTTAAATTTAGCTTCATCATACTGTAGCGTTGTAGTCACAGAGAGAGAGAGAGACTGACTACCCCTGTATACCCATCAGTGAACCTACGTGTCTGTCTCCTATCTAATCATGTATGGAACTATAAATATGTATTATAAATGTATTATTTTTGTTTTTCTTGAAGTTATAATTTTTACTCTGCCATCATCAAAACTGTGAGAGAAGGTGGAATGTCACGTGCTTCGAACACTGCCACCGGAGGCTGAATATCAGACTGCATGTCACCTTTGACCCCTTGACCTTTTGTCTCTTGAAAGTCACCTGTGCCAGTGAGGACACCTGTACCGCTCCGCTGTGTTCAGCGCGTGTATCTGGACAGACCAGCACAATGACATGAAATGCCTTCCTAGCCCCAGATGTACCCCAGATGTACCCCAGATATATGCACAAACGCTAAAGTACTGTCAGGTCGGGGGGAACGGAAACGTGAGCGTTTTTTTTTAACAGTGTAATTAAAGTGTTTTTATTCAGAATGGGTTTGCATCATTGGGGAGTCCATATCCATACAGCTCTGATTTCTGCCCCCTGTCCAATAGCATTGTGAGCTGGAGAGAGAGAGACCTCTTCAGCTCCTGTACATGTCTCTCCCTGAATATTTAAATAAACTATGATGTTCATATACTCTGAAAAAAGACCTTCTCATTCAGGGCACAATGACTGCTCTGCTGTTGACATGTGCGTGTGCTGAAAAGCCAAGGAGTAGGTGCTTAGTGCCTAAGGACACGTTGGTGAGCGGCGGGCTAGTATCAGTGGAGCTCTGCTGAATTGAAGTAATTTGCCAGGAATGCAAAAGCATGACCTTGCTGTAGCGATGATGCACACGTTGAATGGTTCTACACTGACGCACAAGTCATCCAGCGGAAAGCCATCCAAAAAGTCATAACAATAGTTACCCTGGTAACGCGGTCTTACCACCTCAGATGAGCGTAATTTCGCTTTCTTTTCTCTCTATCTCCCTCCTTCGTTCTTTTTTTCTTTCTCTCTGTCTTTCCTCTCTCTCTCTTTCTCTCTCTTCCTCTGTTTTTCCATGCAATATGGATAGTTACCTCAAAATGTTCATCAGGTGATTAATCAGTTGAGAAAAGAGCCTGGTGATATTTCCTGCTAATGAGTGGCCTCTGGCAGGAGAGGTTTGGTTGATGAAGTGGACCTCGCACCCAAGATGGAGAAAATGAACAGAATCAGAAAGAAAGAGTTGGCCACTTGGGAAAAGATTCCTTCACTTCGTTAGACATCGCCAGAATGATGATTATCGTGTAATACTGAGTGTGTGTGTGTGTGTGTATAGGCAGTGGCATTTTGTATGTGTGAGTGAGTGAGTGAGTGTGTGCATATAGTCAGGTAGGTTTATTTTGTGTGTGTGTGTGTGTCTCCTTTTTTTCATGCCACAGGAAACGTGGTGTGCATGTCATCAGGCACCAGGACCCATCTGGAGAGGATTAGGAGTCGAAGTGGGAAAGGCCAGTGAGGTGTGTGTGTGTGTGTGTGTGTGTGTGTGTGTGGGAGCAGGCATCATATGGAGTGCGAGACCTCGTGTGATCCAAATATCTGGTGCACCTCTAACTTCCCCTCCCTCTCTATCTCTCGCTCTCTCCCTCCCTCTCTCTCTCTCTCTCTCTCTCTCTCTCTCTCTCTCTCTCTCTCTCTCTCTCTCACACACAGACACACACACAAACAAAGCCATAATTGTAATCTCTGCATGTGTTTCTACTGGAGTGTGTGTGTGTATATGTGTGTGTGTCTGCATCACAGCTCCATGTGGTTTGTTGTTCACAGCGAGGTTTGTGCAATTGTCTGCCCACGTGTGTGTGTGTGTGTGTGTGTGTGTGTGTGTGTGTGTGTGTGTGTGTGTGTGTGTGTGTGTGTGTGTGTGTGTGTGTGTGTGTGTGTGTGTGTGTGTGTGTGTGTGTGCCCACGCTCCCTTCCTTAAATGTTTGGGTGTTTCTCTGGCCACTGATTATGCACAGTGGGACTTTCTGGTTGTGATCAACTGGGTGTTCTCTCACACCTTCCTGTTTCATAAATACACACACATGCGCGCGCACACACACACACACATAGTACTCTTGTTCACACCCATACACCCCCTTTCACCCCCTCTCTGTCTTGCACACATACTCTCTCACCCTCTCTCTCTAACTCACTCACTCCCTCACACACACTCCCTCTCTCTCTCTCTCACACACACACACACACACACACAGCATTCCACTTACATCAAAACACACAAACACTTTCAGTTTAGGTCATCACTACAACAGATGGTAAAGCTAGAGACAGCTTGCCAGGTTTATCAGTTTGTTTTGGCATTTATTTATTTATTTCTGCCTTTAAAGTGAGCGTGTTTGTGTGTGTGTATGGTCGGCGGGGGGGGGGGGGACTTCTGGTAGACGGACGCACAGGGGCATTGTGGGATTGCCAGTGTTGAATAACGATGAGAAAGTTCAGTGACAAAATGCAGCAAAACAACATAGACTTGGGGAGTGTTGGGGGCGAACACGGAGAAAGCAGGAAAGGAAAGTGAGAACGTTTGAACGATGACACCGGGAGCAAGTTTAGAGGAGAAAGAAATGAGAATAAGCCAGAGACGAGGAAAGAGATCAGCGAAGGAGTGATGGGTGGGCAAAAAAAACGAACGACAAATGCCGGGAAAGACTGAAATGCGTCAGAAAAAGAAAGGCCTAAAAAAAGTGGGGAAGAGGCCCGCAGGGAGAGAGGAATGGGGGCAGTTAATTAGGATGATGAAGAAAGGGCAGATAATCACAATAGGCCTTTGTCACAGCTGTGCTGTTATGGTGCATATTCCCAAAGTACATTACCCTGATCTAGCAGCCGTTTTAGTCAGGGATGCAGAAAATGCGCATCCTTCTCCCATCTCTGGTTGTGCAAAAACTGTAAGTCTCGCCAACAATAGAGATTCACACGCCATTGTTTAGACGTTGCTCCCAAAGGTGTTTCCAAACAGCAGTGAGGTATTTGTTAAACATTATCGTTCTTTATTCTCAACATTTGTCAAAGCTGAACACCAGTTCAGCTAGCTAAAAACAAACCGCTGTTTTTTCCACAGCTTTCTCATCAACGCTTTTATTTTCCTGATAGCCAAGGGCCTGAAAGATGTTGTTTTTTTTGTAAATGTAAATATTTATAATCTACCTATACTGCAAGAACAATGAAACAATAGTGTTTCATATAGTATCTGTGCATTCTATGCACCCTTAGTTCTTTGGTTGCTTTGATTTTATGCCTTTATGTACATTAGTCAAAGGTAGAAAAATGTGATTATTGTTTTTTATTGACAAAAGCTAGCACCTTTGCACCTTTAAACGCACCCACACAAACGCTCTACAGAGATGCACCTTTAAATGTGTTGATATGCCTTAGCCCACACAAACGCTCTACCGGCTCAAAGGAACAAACTATTGAAACAGCTCAAGCAAGCCACAAAGTGCATTTTTCAAACTTCAAAGGGCAGCCTGCCCAACTGAACAAAGTGTGTCTGTCTGTCTGTGTGTGTCTGTCTGTGTGTGTGTGTGTGTCTGTCTGTGTGTGTGTGTGTGTGTGTGTGTGTGTGTGTGTGTGTGTGGAAACACCATTGTGAGAATCACATGGCCAAGAGTGTCATCAATACTTTCCTATAACCTTCAGAGTTTGTCGGTATTGACGACGGCGGGCCTCGATCCAGTTGAAAGCTGCCACACAACACCACACCTCACCGGAGCTTCCTCACCCAGCCCTGAATCGATCTCCTTGAGTTCCGAGGACTCCTGAGAGGCCACTGGATCGCCATCAAAGCTCCTCGCCGTGAGGAAGCTCAATAGAATCACGTTCTCAATAAACTGTTAGATCTCTTGGTGTGTGTGTTTCATGTCATGGAGGGGAAAAGGGTGTGTGTGTGATTTTTTTTCTCAAATCTGGCATATGAGCAGAAATGGTGACTATATAAGCCAGGTCTTAAGGTTCACCGACAGCTCGTGAGAAATGTTTATGACTCACAGAGACTGCCCTTGTGCCTGAGAGGTTGAG
>NC_045174.1:12533376-12535876 GCF_900700415.2 Clupea harengus | reverse complement strand
CACACACACACACACACACACACACTTGAAATTTCCCCTGAGTGAAAGTGACCCTTCCTTTTCTGATTTCCTCCCTTCTCTCTCCCTCCTCCTCGCCTCCCTCCCTCCTCCCCTCCTCCTCCCCTCCCAGCCTCCTCCATCCCAGTCCATCATCCTCTGTGGACAGGCCAGCTCATAGGTTTGGAGAGGCGCTGGCTGAGGTCCACTATGATCCCCTTATTGTCTGCCAGGTAATTGCACTGCAGACAGTGACAAGGGACATACGTGTCATATGTGTGTGTGTGTGTGTGTGTGTGTGTGTGTGTGTGTGTGTGTGTTTGTGTGTGAAAGAGAGAGCATGTGTGGATGTGTGTGAAAGAGAGGCCATCTCTGTGTGAGCAAGGATTTGTGCTTGAGTGTGATTGGATGATTGTGTGTGTGTGTGTGTGTGTGTGTGTGTGTGTGTGTGTGTGTGTGTGTGCATACGTGTGCCAGAAAGCTTTTGTGTTTGAGTCTGTGTTTGTGTGTGTGTGTGCATGTGTGTCAGAAAGCTTTTGTGTTTGAGTGTGTGTGTGTGTGTGTGTGTGTGTGTGTGTGTGTGTGTGTGTGAGTGATTGTGAGTGTGTGTGTGTGTATGTGTGCATGTGTGTCAGAAAGCTTTTGTGTTTGAGTCTCTGTGTGTGTGTGTGTGTGTGTGTGTGTGTGTGTGTTTACTTTTGCGTGTGTTTTGGGACTTGATTGTGTTGTATTTTATGTGAACTGCCGAGGCTGTATAGTTCCCGTGCCTGCCCGGGTGAAGGGATAGGTACTGAGCCAGATAATGGATTGATTCCCCCGGCGTGGAACCAGTTATATGAGCTCGGCACAGGCACCAGATGCCAGTTAAGGCTTTTATTGTTCTCTCTTTCTTTCACCTCATTCTTTCTTTCTGTTAGTTCCTTTTCTCTTTTTTATCTCACTTTTTTGTGTGTGTTTTTGTTTGATCCCTCAAACAAACACACCAAAGAACATGGGTATAGGGCAGTCGTTCTCAAAGTGTGGCCCGCGGACCACTGGTGGTCCGCCAGTGCCCCGTAATGGTCCGCGACGGCCAAAAGTAAATTATTGCGGCATTTCTAACATACAACTCAGAACGAAGAGAACACAGTCAGTAGTAGCTTAATCTATTAAAGAGTTGCCTAATCTATTAACAAGGTCATGGATTGGTGGCTTAAGACAGGGACAATGAAAAGAAAATTAAATGAGAAAGCCTCTGACACAGACAAGGAGAAGGTGCAAAGGCGAGATGGTTCAGCCGCATTGGGCATCATCCGCCACGGAGCTGCATTCATGAGGCTGTGAGCGAACTATAGTTTGTAACATAACCAAGTCACGCATGGAGCAGGGTTCCAGATGCTTTGCATTGTCATATCTATGACTAGCCTACCGGTACGTAAAAAAGGAGAGCCCACCCGCGAAAATAATGTGCCGCTAACAATTGTCTGGCGCCAGGTCTGGGTTGGAGGCCTGTTGTTCCGGGGATATACTATTTCGTTAGATGGTCTGCGAGTTTTTTTTTATTGGCTAAGTGGTCCTTGGTCTGAAAAAGTTTGAGAAACACTGGTATAGGGCGAGAGATGAATGAGGTACGTTTTAACAGTCAGACAAGAGCGCATTGTGTGTGTGTGTGTGTCACTGCAGGTGCTGGTGTGTATCATCATGTAAGTATCTGTCTTCAGTGTGTGTGTGTGTCTATGTTCATGTGTGTGGTCCTCTGCTGTCAAAATCTCTACATGATAGGGTGAGAATTCCAAAGTGCTTCACACTGTCACCACTACTCTTATACTCGCAGAGTTCATGAGGTGAAGGTGTGTGTGTGTGTGTGAAAGAGAGAAAGAGCTCTGTGTGTGTGTGTGTGTGTGTGTGTGTGTGTGTGTGTGTGTGTGTGTGTGTGTGAAAGAGAGAAAGAGCTGTGTGTGTGTGTGTGTGTGTGTGTGTGTGTGAAAGAGAGAAAGAGCTGTGTGTGTGTGTGTGTGTGTGTGTGTGTGTGTGTGTGTGTGTGTGTGAAAGAAAGAAAGAGCTGTGTGTGTGTGTGTAAGTGTGTGTGTTTAAATTACCTGAGCAACGCAAAGGTGCATTGTTTACACGTCCAACCAGAGCAGTGTTTTCACTTGCGTGCCTGTGTGTGAGTGTGTGTGTGTGTGTGTGTGAAAGAGAGAAAGAGCTGTGTGTGTGTGCCTGTGTGTGTGTGCCTGTGTGTGTGAGTGCTCAGAAGATGTTATAGTAGACGTGACAGGAGTGGGAGAGCGTGGAGTGAATGTGAGAAATAGAGTGTGACAGAGGGTGACCAGAAGATAGAGAGAGATACACACACACACACACAGAAAGAGAGAAAGAGAGTAAAAGGAGACCCTCGTCAGAAGAGCTGCATCACCTTCTGTGTGGAGGAGACTCCAGGAGGAGGAGTGAGAGGAGGAGGGGCGGAGAGGAGGATGGGAGTAAAGAGGAGAGGAGTGCATTCCAATGAGCTCTGGTGATTTTA
>NC_045174.1:12528376-12530876 GCF_900700415.2 Clupea harengus | reverse complement strand
AGTAGCAGCACAAGAAGTGTGTGTGTGTGTGTGTGTGTGTGTGTGTGTGTGTGTGTGTGTGTGTGTAAGAGACAGAGAGAGTATGTCTGTGTGTGTCGTTTTGTTTATGGCTTTCTTTTTCTCCCTTTTCCAGTCCTCCCACATACAATCTCTCGGTCACATAATCATTCTCTCTCTCTCTCTCTCTCTCTCTCTCCCTCCCTCCCTCCCTCCCTCCCTCCCTCCCTCCCTCCCTCACTCACTCACTCACTCTCTCTCTCTCTCTCTCTCTCTCTCTCTCTCTCTCTCTCTCTCTCTCTCTCTCTCTCTCCCTCACTCCATCTCATAAAGGTGGGTTATATGACAAGCTTGTGGCCAAATAAAACAGTCAGTCATGCGTCGGATTGGAAGTGAGCTGGCGCTCGGCTCCAGCCAGGTGGTGGATGTGAGCGAGGCTGCCCATCGGAGTGTGACACTAATGCCCACCCACCATCAGGTCACGGACAGCACCGCCATACACGGCCACACCGGATCGACCTGATTCCGTACCGGCACCGACTCATTTAGGGGAGAAATGGACTGAGAAGGAAGATGGGGAGGGAGGGAAGAGAGAGAGAGATGGGCAGGGAGCGGAGAGAAAGAGGAAGTGAGGAAGTGAGAGAGGTGTGTGTGTGTGTGTGTGTGTGGGGGGGGGGGGCAGTAAAGAGGGAGAGAGAGAGAGAGAGAAGGGAGATATAGATGTTGACGGTGAGAGAAATAAAGATAGTGAGAGAAAGATAGTAAAGAAGACTAGGAAGAACAGAGGGAAAGAGAGAGATGGAGATTGAGAAAGATAGCAGGGCAGAACAGGAGGATGACAGGAAGAGAGATATGGAAAGGGTGTGAGAAAGAGGGAGGACATAGATAGGAAGAGAGTGAGGGAAAAGGAGAGAGAAGGTTCAGGGAGCGAGAGAGAGAGGAAGTACAATCCATACACCTGTCTTCTGATCACTCAATCAGAAAACAGACGTCGATGAATCCATTTCTCACAACCAGCCCCGCAGGCCATATTTCTCAGCTGCAGCCACTCAACTGTATGTTCTCCACTGCGTTTGTGTATATTTGCCTTCTTTCTATAGCCAGAAACCCCACTCTCTAGTCTTCACTGTGATTATTTGGAGCACAAGGGAGAGGTCTGACAGTCTGTACGTACCCCGTACCCAGACTAATACTCCACTAATAATCTCACTGGTAGCCTGATTGGAATGAAATTGTCTCATGTGACCGCCTCGATCAGAAGGACTTACACCATCCTCAAGTTTATGTTTTTTTTTTTTTTTGCCTGGGGTGATGCCTGAATATGTAGTTGTTTTTTTTTGATAATATGAACAAATTGTATTGCAAAATTAGAGTAATCAAAGTAACTTTTTAAGATGCTTTTGAGAACAAAGTCACTGAAGAATTCACTGGACTATGCAAGCAACTCTATAAGTGTCCGTGTCAGCGATTTTTGATTAAACGAATATCTGGCCAGGCCGATATCCATTAAGTAATATTATTCCAAGTTAATAAGTGGTGACAAGGATTGATTGTGTGTGTAGTAAGGGAAGGACCACATAATGACCTTGTCATAGGAACTAATGGAGTCTCCCAGTGAAGAGCGCTAACCGAGGCTAGTGCTGCTAAGCTTCAGAGACCAGAGATAATGAACTCAAGCAGTCGACTCAATTAAGGGCTTTCCGTGAGAGTGTGGAAAGGGCCGTTGTGCACGGCCTGAACACTGTTTTGCACATGCATGTATGTGTATGCAGGGACCGATGTGCTGAACACATTCATGGAAATCATTGGTAGCATGCACAAACATAACATGCTAAAAGGAACCAGCTACTCAGTACCACCATACCTTTGGTCTCTGTATTCTGTTGCTTGTGTGGTTATTAGAAATGTATGAATGAACAACCCCCCCCCCCCCCGCACACACACACACACACACACACACACACATACACACACACACAGAGCTGGCACTCTTATTCTCTCTCTATATCTCTTCATGCATTATTACACCCCCACCCCCCTGCCACACACACACACACACACACACACACTCACTCACACCATCTCGTCATCCTCCTGTTCTCCACATATGTAGACACACTTAGACGTTCATGAATATTACATCAACACACGCCTTGAGGCTGTTTTATACAAACAAAACACTTATACAGGTATGTGTGCATTGGTACACACTTTTTCACCCACCTTTCGCTGGCATTCTTCTCACATGTGCATGTCTCCATCACAAGTAAACACACCAGAACACACCAGAGTGAGTGTCTTTCCACCCCAAAACACTCTGTGTGCTACTTCTCACTCCTCTACGGAAATTAATATCATTAGTTACACTTGTTAACAAAACAACAACCATGTCCTTTCGCATTCGACTCCCACTTCAAAGGCACGCAAGAAACCCTTTGAAATCTAACAAACACACAGAGGGAGTTAGTAGAGGTCTCTGGAGATGTTGCCTTTTAAAAAAGAC
>NC_045174.1:12483376-12520876 GCF_900700415.2 Clupea harengus | reverse complement strand
AGAACCTATCAGAGCCCACTGTTAGCAGCTACCCGCTAATGGCTAACTCCATCCAAACAAACTCCCATGTGCTGCCACTCTCAGCCTACTCTGACAGGAGTGGTCTCATACGCGCTAATAGGCTCTAAAGCTCACTCTCATGTCAGTGCACATACAAGACGTGTGCTAGTGATGGCCCCTTGAGAGCGTTGGCATGTGGGACGCGATGTCGGACGATGAAATATTCAAGTTAGTAGTTCAGTGTGTGTGTGTGTGTGTGTCTCTGTGTGTGTGTGTAAGTGAGTGAGTGTGTGAATGAGGAGAGGATGGAGATAGAGATGGGCAGTGGGAGAATTATGGGATATGTATGTCTGTTATTCTATGAACATGTTTTTAAAATGTCTCCTTTCCTTACATGCTTTTTCTGTGTTTCTGGTTCCTGTTCTGCGGTTCTATTCCTGGGGTCTGATCAGAATGCAAGGAATTTAATATGCAGGGTCTCCTTTTTTAATTTCAATTATTAATAGGATGGAGTTTATATGTGGCCATCGGCTGTTCATCCCAGAGCTGAGAACACACAGAAACACAGAGAGGCGAGAGAGAGAGAGAGAGAAAGAGAAAGAGAAAAAGAAAGAGAGAGAGTGCTCGAGAAAGAAAGAGAGAGACAGAGAGACAGAGAAAGATCAGCTGGAGGGTGATCGATGTACAAAGAGAGGGAGCCCAACTAAAGATGTACTCGAGACTGCAGAGAGCCTAACAAGAGAAAGAAATATCTCCAAAATGGCTGAGGAGATACACTGGCAAAACACAGGAAATAGATTGCATTGTATATTTTGCATATCTATTCTCCCTGTTCCTTTGTCTTGATCATTTTCATAGTTGGCCCATGATGTGGCAATATGAATGCAGTAGTTTATTTTTTTTTTATCCCAATAAATGTTTTATCCAATTTGAATTTTGCAGCTGAAGATGGCAGTACGAAGGCGTTTGCGTTGTGAAAAGAATATTCCGGGCACGCCACACAACCCAGTCCCTGTGTGGATTATTTAACGGGCCGCAGTCCGACCCAAATCACCCGGTCCCCTGTCGTGCCTTGACTACCTGTCACCAACATGATGAGGAAGGCCTGACTGAACCCCTCCTCTTCCTCCTCTCCTCTCCTCTTCCTTCAAACCTTTCTTCTCTCACCTGTCATGAAAAAACCTACTCGGTCCCCCAGGGGCAAAAGCAACAAACAGGAGACCCCATTAATCTTTCATGGTAAAGAATAAGTTATAAGGTTGCCGGCGATGCTTAAAGTGAAGCTGATGACCAATGGGCTTTTATGTTGCCTACAGCTCCGGATTTCTTCTTTTTTCGTTTTCATTTTTCCTTCCAGTGCCTGCTTCACACGTTTATTTAATGGCCGCCAATGTTCTCCGGCAATATTTTTCTTGTGTACACTCATGAGGAGAATTAATTGTATCCTTTGTGAAGGTGCGGTCCTTGATTAGAATATATTACACGCTGTTGTTGAAATCAGTCAAATTCTCCTGAGGTTCCTACAGCCGTCCACTCTGTTTGCGCTCAAAAAGACTCAGGTGTTCCTCCACAGTGCTGTCTCTGTTAATGTGGGGGGAAAAAACAAGTGGCGTGGACTGAGCTGCACACCCACAACAAGGCTTCGAGGGCACGGAAGGGAGGTGTGTATTTGATGTTTGTTGAGTTCGCCAGGACCCAAGGACTTCGCCTTTAAAGCAGGGAGATTTGCCATAGGTCATAGACATTTCTTGACTCTGTATTTGTCCTGTGGTCTTAATTCTGACTGCCTGTTCCTGTGTGTGAGAAGGGAAAATGGTGTGAGCTCACAGCTTTCATGTTTAGTCCCATGGGTACTGCAGAATCCCTCTCTCACAACGCACATCTCCAGACCCAGGTGTGTGTGTGTGTGTGTGTGTATGTGTGCGTGTAGGTGGTATTTATGTGTGTGTGAAATTCTGTGATTATTTGGGTTATGTGTGTGTGTGTGTGTACTACTTTGCATGGTAGTTTTGCATCCTTGTGAGTGTGAGGCTTTGGGAAAGGCTTGTTCATGCATGTATGACTGCGTGGTGTGTGTGTGTGGTTTGTGGTATCATGAGAGGCTTTACCACTGAGCTGGGTGTAGGGCAGTGCGTAATCAACAGGACAGAGCAGGCAAAAGTGCTTTCAAACGAGGAATTCGGTTTATTCACCAACACAAAGTATTTCAGGAAGCAAAGAATAAAGTTCTTCAAATGCAAAACATAGGCTTCATAAAGTTGCTCCTAACTTAAGTCCTACCAACTGAGGTTGCAAACTCAAAGTTCGTCTGTCCAGGTCCTTCCCGGTGGTGCTAGCCTTCCCCCTTCCGGACTCGGCTGCACGTCAGGTGCTTCCCGTTCTCCCTCCTGGCTCTCTCCATCACAACAGGCACCACCTGTCCTAAATGCTCCTTCCATCAGGTGCCTTAAGCACCTACACCTGGTTGGGTGCTGCTGCATTCTGGGAGATGTAGTGCCACTGGCAGCCATCTTGTGGTGTGTGTGACGGTCCGAGCCTCGGTTGCCGTCAACATGTGTGGGTTTGGCCCAAAAGCTCAGAGACAGAGTGAGGGTTCAAATATAAAGTTTTATTACGCATCCAAATATTCTGGAGAACTGCTAAGCCTCTCAATAGGCAGAGGACAAAAAGCAACAGTCTCAAGGAATATCACCTGCTTAGCCTCTAAATGGGGTAGAGGACAACATGCAGCAGTACCAATCTCTATTAAAATACCTGCTAAGCCTCTAAATGGGGTAGAGGACAACATGCAGCAGTACCAATCTATTAAAATACCTGCTAAGCCTCTAAATGGGGTAGAGGACAAAAATCAGCAGTAAATATAAGGGTCCACATAAATGCACATACCTGACAAGACTTGACTCCCCCAACAAGACAGAACAATGAACATATATACACCTGGTGGCCAGCACCATTTTTACACACGGGGGTAGACACAAACACTAAACAATACACAATGACAAGACAGACCCAGAGACACGAACATAGCATTTCTTCACATTGTAAAACAAAGAGATAACTATGTATTAAAATAATGTTCGAAAGGTTTGTAAAACCAACCACTTTATCCAGGTGGCCTGGCCCAGACCATTTTCCGTGTCCCCTCTGCCAGTCTAAGCAATTAGCCGTGTCCATGAGGTGGATCCAATTGTAATCAGTGGTATGAGTGTTTGTGTGTGCGTGTGTGTGCAAACCATGTCTGTTTGGGTGCGCTAGTGGGTGCAAATATGGGGCGGGAGTGTGCCGTTAATGTGCGGTCGCACCACGATCGTCACAGTGTGGCAGCCAGACCTCCACACGACCACCACACCCCTCTGATAGCTGGCCCATCGTGATGCCACACATCCCTCTCCCCGGAACTGACGCCCTCGGCAGGATAAACCAGGTCCAAAAGGCATCACAGCGGGACAAGACATCTGCTTTTCCACGGCGCCTTCCTGGCCTGTGAACGACAGAGACATTACACGGATGGTGGCTTAGAAACCATCTACTCACCCTGCCGTTTGTTTCCGTCTCCCCTGGTTTCTCTTTCTGCTCCTGTTGTGCACTGGGGACCATGCCAGTGTCTTCCCATCTTCCTCCGTCTCCTCAGTCCCATCTCCTCTGGCAGGGCGTAAGAGTCCCTTCCTCTTGAGCACGGCGCGTTCGGGACATCTTTGCCATCCGTCTCCGTCTTTTTAGGAGTCCTCTCCTTGTAGGCCTCGTTTGTGTGGCACACTACTACCACATTGCGCTGGTAGCCGGCACACATCTTTCTCCTCTGGGCAGAGTCAGACACGTTTGTTTGGGCAAAGGTCGACACGTTGGTCTGGTCAAAGACATCCCCCTCTTCTCCGAGGTCGTTGTCGCCTTCGGCACCATCGTCTGGGTCGTCTGCCTCTTTACCGTTGTGGTCTTCCCCAGACTCTTCTTTAGCAGGGGCTGCCTTGGCAGCAGACTTGGCTGGAGCTGCCTTTTTACCTGGTGGGACTTGACTCAGTAACCTTCACCTGCGTCGTTATCATTCGCAGGATCTTCATCATCAGCAGGATCTTCGTCATCAGCAGGATCTTCATCCTCCACCTCTTCCTCAGCAATTACATCATCTTCATCACCATCAGTATCACCTGCATCTTCATCATCGACATCATCTTCATCATAGTCACCTTCATCATCGTCACCTTCGTCATCATCTTCTCGTCATCACCATCGTCAGCTTCATCATCGGCATCATCTTCATCATCATCGACATCACCGACCTCTTCATCACTGACATCTTCACCATAGACATCATCATCGCAGTCATCATCGTCCCATTCTTCATAACCGGCAGCTAGGACCACCAGCGCTTTGGTGCTGGCCAGCGGTGCTGCCACTTCTCCGGCAATCTCCGGCAGAGCCTCCCAGACCTGGGCAGTCTTAGCTGGCTCTCCATGTGGCTGGTAACCTTCAGCACCATGTTGAATCATGTCAATCACGGCAGTAAGCATCTCTTACCCTCTGCCCTTCGGTCCCTTGTTGAATCTGGAACGCCTCTGCCCCGGCTGGACGCTTCACTATGGCGGTCAGCTCCGTCGCCACTGTTGCGCTGCGCATCTGGCTTAACTTTTCCTGGGCCCTCTCAAACATCTCACCAGACCGGGCGTGCTTCTTCTCAGCCTCCTCTAGGTCATCTTTAGTTGGATTGTCCTTCTGCTGCATCTGCAGCAAGGCTGCACTGGTCTCCTGCTGGGCCCTCTGGCTCTCCCACAGCATCATCACCAGTTCCTCCATTTTGTGTTTGGTGCTCCTTTGCGTGAAGTCCTGAAAAATGTTCCACCAAGTCGTCGATTCCTTCACTTCTGCTCATTCGCACCTACGCCCTATGCCCGCATTCTCCACCATATGTGGTATCATGAGAGGCTTTACCACGGAGCTGGGTGTAGGGCAGTGCGTAATCAACAGAACAGAGCAGGCAAAAGTGCTTTCAAAGAGGAATTTGGTTTATTCACCAACACAAAGTATTTCAGGAAGCAAAGAATAAAGTTCTTCAATGCAAAACTATAGGGCTTCATAAAGTGTTGCTCCTAACTTAGTCGTACCTACTGAAAGGTTGCAAACTCAAAGTTCGTTCTGTCCAGGTCCTTCCCGGTGGTGCTAGCCTTCCCCCTTCCGGACTCGGCTTAGCAAGCACTTCAGCAAGCGTGTCAACAAAGGCTTCACCTGCACGTCAGGAGCTTCCCGTTCTCCCTCCTGGCTCTCTCCTTCACAACAGGCACCACCTGTCCTAAATGCTCCTTCCATCAGGTGCCTTAAGCACCTACACTTGGTTGGGTGCTGCTGCATTCTGGGAGATGTAGTGCCACTGGCAGCCATCTTGTGGTGTGGCAGCCAGACCTCCACACGAACACCACACCCCTCTGATAGCTGGCCCATCGTGATGCCACAGTGTGTATGTGTGTGTTAGTGTCTGGTAAAATCAGACCCTAAGCCTGAACACCCTCTTTTACTCTCTCTCTTTCTCTCACTCTCACTCTCTTGCTCTCTTTCTCTCTTCTCCCTCTTTTTCGCTTTCTTTTAAGGCTTTTTAAAAAGTCGGTTTCTTTCTTTCTTCTTTGTAAAGATTTTTAGCAATAGCATCCCTTGTCTAAAGCACTGGACTGAAATCAAATCCTAACACTGTTTCAGTTTGCTGAGATACCACACAGGCCCCTCACGTATCAGAAACACAGAATCAGCAGGTTCACGGAAATTAATCACAATGTATAAACGCAGCAGATCTGCTCTTCCAGTTTCTAGCAGATGTTTTTTAAAACACCACAAGCGAGTGACACAGGTGACATATCCCACCAAGGTTAGTGTGTGTGTGTGTGTGTGTGTGTGTGTGTGTGTGTGTGTGTGTGTGTGTATGAGTATGTAAACCCCCCCTCCATATATTAATTGCTTCTGTGAGGCCTGTTAAAGGCACTGTGCACTTCCCTGTACTAAAGTAGGCATTTTGTGTTCTGTTCTCTTCAACACAAAGGTCTCATCTATGCCTATGGATGTATTGTAATCCATTTGGATCTAACAGTGCCCCTTAATGATCATGTCTGTTCCCATGTTGCCCTGACAAGATGGAATCTGTTCCCTGGCTACTTGCCAGTTCCAAAGATGCAGTTATTTATGTTGATTTCACTTCTCCATTGCAATAAAATAGAAGAGAACAAATGTAAGATATGTATGTCTTCGAAGGAAAGAAACAACTTTTGGCGAGGATATTGGAAAATACTCACCATGTCTTGAGAGGAAAATTGTTCTAGGCATTGAAGCATTTTTAATTCCCTCAGAAAAACCCAAGACTGTGCTGCACCGCTGAGAGCCAGTAAGGGCTCAATGGAATACTGAGACTATGAGATGTTTGAAAAGCCTCACTTCTGTGCAGCACTCCGCCTAAAGCTACTTAGAGATTCCATTGAGGTCTATATAACATGTATATTTAAATGGTGAGTTAATTTTTAAAAGGCTACATTCTGGTGTTTAAATGTGTTTGTCTCTGCTGTTTCATTTCCCTTGTTCTGTGTCCTTTAAGAGAATCTCATTCGTACTAGTCAGTGCAGTCAAACACCTCAAGGTCTGAGGAACTTATTCATCTATGTGTTTGTCAGTCTATCCATCTACCTGTCTCCATCCATCCACCCATCCATCCATCCACCCATTTTGTGTGTATAGTCTATCTTTCCTGTCTATGTTTTATAAGATGTATAGATCACACCTGTTCTTCTGAATACACTGTCCTCTCACCTGGAAGAATGTTCATGTATTTTCATTAATATACCTATAAACCCATTCATTTATCAGGCTTTCTATTTATCTATCTATCTATCTGTCTGTTTCATCCGTCTATCCAGACACCCATCCATCCACTCATTCATTCATTCATCCATCCATCCATCCATTGTGTAATCAATCATTCATGCATACCAGCTTCTATAAAAAGACTGAGGGATGTCACACTAGCGCCCCCGGCTGTTTAGTGACACCGTGTCCCTTTCCCCCCGTCCTCTGTGCCGCCAGCGTCTGACGTGGATCTGGGTGTGTGGAGAGAGGTTCTCTTTTTTCTCTCGCACCTGCTTGTCTTCTCCACACATTGATCGGAGATATTTTTAAAAGGATTAGTCGATACAACACACACACACACACACACACACACACACAGTCACACATGCAAACACACACACACACACACACACACACTCACACACACAGTCACACATGCAAACACACACACACACACACACACAAACACACTCACCAACAAAAAAATCCACACAAAGTAGTGATTAGTATTACAGTCAGTCTCTCTCTTTATCTCTCTCTCTCTCTCTCTCTCTCTCTCTCTCTGTGTGCAAACTCTCTCTCTCTTTGTGTGTGTGTGTGTGTGTATGTGTGCAAACTCTCTCTCTGTCTATGAGCACTAGGCCTATCTCTGTGTTAGAAGTTTGAATGTGTGAGACCCACAGAGCCATTTCATACATTGTCATAGAGAGGTCATTGAGAGGACTCTGTTAATTATTAGCTGTCTTACATGACAATAGCGCCCCTGGTTCTAGCTCATTAAGTGAAAGACTAGTCCTCAGTCAAGCCTTCTCTATACCATATGTTACTTCATCCTGTCTCATCTCAATATTCATGCTGCCGTCCTTTCTCCAATCATGCCATAAGCTGTTTTCTACTTGTTAAAGTTCATGCTCGCTTGCGTTACTTCCTCTAATTCCATGGTCAATCTGTCTTTGCAATCAACCTGTCCATCTGACGTGAGTGCGCCCCAATCATATTCACTGTGAAGAGCCATATTTTCATCTCGTTCTCAAGAAAATTAATGTTTACCCCCTTCCTCTGGGTACAATTGGCACACCCTTGTCTTTTTTGATGAAAACGCTTGATGCTTTGAGAGGTGATGGAGTGTGGTACGAGCGTGCTGATTACGCTCTCCTCCTCCTGCTACTGATTTCGCTGTAACCCTCGACGACCGAGGGCAGCCCATTGCCTCCCGCTCGCACTAGTCCTGATACAGCTCGTTGCCCCGAGCTCCTATCGCTAAAACATAAAATGGCGCGGAAGAGGAGACACTTTTACGAGCCCCATCTGTGCAGTGTGTTTATGATTTGTGTTTGTGTCCGTGGCCGCTTTCTTCCAGTTGTCTTTTTTGTTTATGTCTGCAGCCTCTCAGATCTTTTAACAATACCTGTGCATAAAATTGTGACACTGTGCTGTGCTGCCAAAGGTGTTGTATCATCTATAATTTATGGTTCTAACAGAAGTAATATAAACCCATTTCTTGAGAATATTCTAACACTAGTTAGTTCTGTATTTTATTTTGGTTATTGATGTTACCTTTAAAACTCATTCTAGGAAAACAGTCTGTGAAAAACAGATCCTTGAAAGATTATTTTTCAGTGTCTCATATTATAGGACAAAAATGCTGTGGCCGTAGTTTTTCACCTTCTTGCTTGGAACAGAACCTATAACTCGCCTGGTACCTTTGACAAATATGATAGAGATATAGCTTCTCTCCACGATTTACATCATGAAAACATTTCCTGAGAATCTACAAATACGATATCACCACCAGTCCCATCCCCATTCTTTTTCCCATCACGGTGAGGTTGCCAGCTCGAACGTGCCCCTCCTACCTCGCAGTTAATGTGACACACCTTGTACACAAACGGGCTGCTTTGGTGACTGGCAGGAACAGCTCGGCAACCAGAGGGATGTGCGCACCAGGCGTCAAGTGTGTGTGGGAAAATGACGCGAGACAAGCCAGCCGTCGGCGCCAATCCCAAAGGCCTGTGCGCCGCAGCAGGTACTACTCGTGGCGAGACGTGCAACGGCACGTAGGGTGTCAGGAAGCTGACATGCCCATCACGCTTGCTTCACGCTGATGAATTCTTACGGGACTGGTAGACAAAGATGAGGTGGGAGAGAGAGAGAGTGCGAGACCACGAAAGAGGCTTTAATTAATCACGCTTTTTGTTCGGTTGCTCATAACAAATCATATACACATCCAAGCTGTAGTTTACAGATCACATTATCGGCTAAAACACAGCTTCCAGTAAATAGATCTGTTTGAAATACCACTTTTGATATATTTCTAGTCATTCCCCCACTCACTGTCCCTGTAGGCTACAGTGGTATTGCTAATGATCCAGGCACGGCACAGTCTTAAAGAAGTGTATCATTTTTCATCGCCATCAGTTGTATTCTGGAGCCAGCTCTCCTGAAGTGAAGGTCAGCTCTCTGAAGCAAATTTGATTAGCGTATGCTTTTGTCCTATTAAGCGAATCTCTTCCATCCCAGTGCCTCAGTGGCACCAGTGATGCCCCCCTCCCCCTCCCCCTTCTCTCTCTCTTTCCTTCTCCCTCTCTCTCTCTCTCTCTCTCTCTGACTCACTCACTCCACAGTCAGACACTTAATTCTGAATGACTCTTTACCAGTAACTAGTTTGAGTGTTCCAGCTCCCTACTGCTAACCTGTCATAAAGCCACGGGAGAGACCTTGAGGAATATTGATTCGGCATTAGTACCGATATTCAGCCTTTTCTCCAGTCTCCATGTTCTCCCCGATTGAATTACTTTCCCGCCACTGGGCCCTGTCAAGCTCTGTTCCGGAACATTACTTGCCCGGTGCACTGATGGTATTAGAGGCATGTAATGTGGAAGACCACAGGGGCTACAGGAAAGAGAAATAGGCCTCCTCAGAGTCTACACTGGGTAATACATTCCGTCCATACCAGTGACCGCAAAAACTGTGGACATCATGAGCTAAAGTCAAGCAAACTGAGGGATAGCATTGAGCTAATTTCACCAAATATGCTTTTTTTCCTCGATAATGTAAGGCTCCATGCTGCCCACACTCATTACATTCATTGGTCTGTACTGTATCCAGGCTTCCGGTCCAGGGGTGGGTGCACCTGTAGCTGAGCAGTTTACCCACCCATGTTCTAAGGGTCAGGATATTGGATAAGGGTTCTCAGACGTATGTCATACACGCATTCACTGGATGCTCTAATGTTCTAAGGGGTCAGGATATTGGACAAGGGTTCTCAGACGTATGTCATACACGCATTCACTGGATGCTCTAATGTTCTAAGGGATCAGGATATTGGATAAGGGTTCTCAGACGTATGTCATACACGCATTCACTGGATGCTCTTTAATGAAACAGCTGAAGTGTTTACTTGAATTATTTTTTAGGTTGTGATAGAGGGGTATTCACGGAAAGGATCTGCGCCTTTGACAGTGGCTGTTGTCTGTATCAGTGCGTGGGCTCCAAAAAAGTTACATAGACAAAAATCAAGGACGGAGCTCGCTCTCAAAAAAGTACCTTAAAAACCGAGTTTTTCATTCAAAAGTGGTTTATTGGCTTCACCAGACAAGAAACCTAAAGTGCAGGTGCAAACGTTTCAGGTGACCTCATTCTCAGTGCAAATTACAAGCAATAGAAGTTCACAGCATATATAGGACATGCCCTCATTAGCAGGATTCAAATGGACCAATCACAAGGCATTTACGCAAACAATTAATTGGCAATCAATTAACAAGCACCAGAGACCAGCTGCATGTTCAATCGTCAAGCACAGACCCAAACATTTTATCAAACATCCATATCATACTACATTTCATTGCAAGTGCATGTGGCAGTTGAGAAACATTGAGAACTTCTATTTCTTGTAATTTGCGCTGAGGATGGGGTCACCCGAAACGTTTGCACCTGCACTTTAGGTTTCTTGTCTGGTGAAGCCAATAAACCACTTTTGGATGAAAAACTCGGTTTTTAAGGTAGTTTTTTGAGAGCAAGCTCTGTCCTTGATTTTTGCTTAGGTTGTGATAGAGGAATCTTTAAGGAGACGGCTTAAAATACCCTCAGAAAAGACCCTCTTGACTGACCGTTTTGACAAAAGTGTTCTAAAAGAACACACAAAACACTGTGTATGAGAGAGTGATTTTATTTCAACTGAGGACATTGTTACTGCACCGTAAATAAAATAGCCATCTTTACTACAGAGATAATGATTTGCTTGTTCTCAGATTATTGAATGGCAGACTTGAGTTTACTATGTGCTGTGTTCTTCTGCCTTCTGCACAACCCCCCCACCCCACCCCCCACACAAAATGTCACATTTGTCATCTTTAATGTTTCCTCAACATTCAATATTAATTTCCCTTCTTCCAGTCACAGACTTTAATTCTCTGCTCAATGAATCCCGCCACAGAAAACCACCTATTTACAATCAAATCAGCCGCCTTCCTTGCCATTGTAGTGTCCCCTTCCTCCTGTACGGCTCAGCCTTTTCATTTCGTTCACAGCTGGCGATTGGAGAAAACCGAATTAATCCAACTGTGCCGCGCCAGAACGGAACAGCTTTGGTTTATCTGAATCTAATCACTCCGTATCATGCAGCGCAAAAAAGCCAATTAGCTGGTAGTCGACAACCAGGAAGGGAAAAAAAGGCGAATAAAGACATCATCAGCTGTTTCCTCGTCTGTGTGAACAAGCGCTTAGTTCTGGTGACCTTTTCAGCGGGGATCATGTGTGCATCTTTATTCAGACAGCATGATCCAGGCCAGATGTCCAACACTCGCTCTTAAAGGGCGACCAGCTCATTTAGAATGCACAGTGTGTGTGTTTGTGTGTGTGTGTGTGTGTGTGTATGTGTGTGTGGGTACATGTCTTCTGAGTGTGTGCATGTGTGTGTGTGTATATGTGTACATGCATATGTACATGCACATGTCTGTGTTTCTCTCTGTGTGCATGTGTGTGCGTACATGTCTTCTGAATGAATATGTGTATGTGTGTGTGTGAATGTGAATGTGAATGTGAATCCAGGTGTGTGTGTGTGTGTGTGTGTTAGCGTGTGTGCGTGTGTGCGTGTGTGCGTGTGTGCGCGTGCATGTGCAGGTTTTTGCTCAAAACATATTTGTTCAGCTTAGGGCTGCTACAGCACCTGTCCAGCTTAAACCTGCTGAGGTGGCTATGCTCCAGCTGTTCGGACTGAGTCTGACCCCCATGTCCTGCTCTTAGGCCGCAAGGTGAACCACGAAAAGTCCTTTAGAAATCGAATCCCGCTCCACAGTCGCGCATCTACACAATCTTTAGCTCATAAAAAAGAACGAGTCGTGCTTAGCTACCAAAAAAAAGTTCGTCGCTGACTTTCCAGTCAATTTTTGGTGCGTCTATGTTTTATGCCGAACTAGTTTCTTCAGAGCGCACAAGGATCTTGGTCGCGAGTGCCGGCACGTTTCGACACGTGATAATGCTACACCAATAAGGTAGCTGCTTTTTGTCAACAGAGTTGCAAGATGGCGTCCACCATGCCTTCATCGAGCAGTACGGAAGACGAAGAAAATACACCGGAATGTCTTAATAAATCAAAAAACAGACATTGTTTTATGCATATTACTTCAGTCAAGCACGAGGAGGTACATCATTTCACCACTACACGATGGAATACATACAGGACAAGCCTACAAACGTGGCTCGGGTTGGAGGGTGAGTCTAGGGACGTAGCTGAGAACTTCAAACACTGTGTAGATGTAGAGTTTGAAAATATTCCCGAGGATGCTGGCTTCCATCACACATGCTACCGTAGATTTACGGACAAAAAATCCATCGCAAAGGTGGAAAGACGTCTCGCACGTCAGAGACAAGAAGCGACGGAAGACCACGAGGCCATTCCATCGACTTCTAGCGGCACGAGTCCAACAAAGAAACTGCGATCCAGGTCAGGGCTGCCAATCGCATGCTCTGGCCCTGTTCTTCCTGCCCTGTGCATAATTTGCCAAAAAAGGGAGAAGTTCATCTATCGAGCAGGCAAACGACAAAGGGATCCTCTGTCAAAGGCTGAAACATTAACAGCAGGTAAACACACACACACACACTGTGGTTGAGTGACTGAAAGGTACAATTATGTGTGAGATATGTCAACAAACTCATTGAGTTTTCCTTTTTGTTTTGTTAAGGCCAATTGCAGAAAGCTGCCGAGTTGAAGGATGACCAAAGTATTCTTTTGCATATAAAAGACAAAGACTGTGTGGCTCTGGAGGTGCAGTACCACAAAGGCTGTTATAATCAGTACACCAGGTTTTTGACGAGGCCTGAAAAACCAGAGAAAGAACAGTAAGTTATTTATTATATTACATTTCAAGGAGCTACTAACTTAACATTATATAAGTAAACATTCAATCTGCATTCTGTTGTATGTGCACACAATCACAACACTTATTCATTTCTTTCCTTCTCATTCATATGTGTGCTAGGAATGAGCCCACGTTTGATGTCAGCTATAAGTTATTCTGTGAGAAGATCATTCGCCAAAGGCTGCTTGTCAACCAAGAGGTGCTGAGAATGGGCCACCTGAGGAAGGCCTTCATTGAACTGGTGAAAGCAAATGAAGGTCTTGATGCTTCAAACTACAGGTAACTGCAATGCATTTTTCTCTCAAGTCTTATTATTTGTCATGTGCAAGTCCAGCTTTACACAACATGTGTGTGACAGGCCTGAGAAACAGTTTTTAAGTCTTGCTGTTTGCACAGACATGTACCAGTTGGCAAACGAGGAGAACAGCTGGTGTGTGTGTGTGTGTGTGTGTGTGTGTGTGTGTGTGTGTGTGTGTGTGTGTGTGTGTGTGTGTGTGTGTGTGTGTGTGTGTGTGTGTGTGTGTGTGTGTGTGTGTGTGTGTGTGCGTGTGTGTGTGCGCGCGTGTGGTGAGGTTTGTGATGTTGTGTGCCTTTCTTGGGCATCTTTGGTGTTAAATGTGCTGTATGGCAGATAGGTTCTAGCCTGTAATGTCTTGTACCACCTCCACCACTCTCTGCTTTTTATGATACTCCTGTGACTCCTAATTGTCACTGTTTTGTTGTGTTGCAGACAGGATATGTTGAAGAAGAGGCTGACTCGTGATTTCCCCCAGCTGGTGTTTCACATGCCCTTGGTGCGCAACATCTGCGAGCTGGTTTTTGTAGAGACCCTGTCAACCCGTACACTCGTGGACATGCTACCTTATCCATCAGGTGCGGAAACCACACAGTCTAGTGAGTTGAGCCAGACAGACAGCGAGACTGAAAAAGGAACAACAGAGCGCCAAACAACACAAGAGGACGCAAGGACACTATATACAGCAGCGTTGTTCTTAAAAAGACATCTTAGTGACACTCCTGGCATGTCATGCCCATGGCCTCCAACCTCTGAAAATTTGAATGTCACTGAAGCACAAACTGTTGTTCCCCTTGCACTATACAATCTAGTAAGCTGGATTATAGGTGCCTCTGAGGAGCCAACACTGGATCATTTTGTAGACATTGCTGATGACTTGCACTTGAAAGTGTTGTCTGTTTGTCAAGACATTGTGTACCTTGCTTCCAAGGGCCGTAAGCAGACACCTAAGTCCTTGACTTTAGGTTTGACTGTTCGACATTTAACAGGATCATCACGCATTGTGTCACTGCTTAACAAACTGGGACATTGTGCATCATGGGACACAGTTTTGAGTCTAGACACTAGCCTTGCCCAACTGACACTAGAAGAGGGCGGAGACAAAATACCAAAGGGATTCTCAAAGAGGGCACCCACAACACTTGTGTGGGATAACATTGACTTTGGGGAGGAGACTCTATCAGGTCGTGGAACTACTCACCATACCAATGGAATCATGCTCCAGAGTTTGACCATCGAGCCTATGTCCACAGCAATCAGACAGCCACTAAGGAAGGGAGTTTCCTCATTCAAAGCCCCCCCAAAATGCCTATAGAACCGTACCATCAGTCCAAAAGGCAAGGGCCACAGAACTTGTGTCAACAAGTGCAGGCAGCAACATGCAGAATGGACACCCACTTTGCTGCACAAGCTGAATTGGCATATGTTTTTGTGAAGTCCACAGATACGGATAGATGTGCAATCCCAAGCTGGACAGGTTTCCATACACTGCTTCAAGGTGAAAATACTCTGCAGAAGTCAGCATTGTATTATCTTCCAGTAATTGAGGCCTCACCAACAGAGATGTCAACAGTGAACACTATCCTGAAGCGAAGTGTCCAGATGGCTGATCAGCTAGAACTGGATCATATAGTTTTAGTGTTTGACCAGGCTATATATGCCAAGGCACAGCAAATACGCTGGAAGAATGATGACTTTACACAACGTTTAGTGATTAGATTAGGCGAATTCCACACATGCATGTCCTACCTGAGTATTTTAGGCAAAAGATTTGGAGATGCAGGACTGCAAGACATCCTCATTGAATCAGAAGTTGTTGCCCCAGGATCCATCAATGGGGTAATAAATGGTCATCACTACAATCGCAGCATGAGGGCTCATAAACTTCTCTATGAGAGTCTGCAGCGCATCAGGTTCATCAGCTTCTTGGACTCCTTGCCACCACAAGAGAGAGCTGTGTGCATGGATGTCATCACTGACATGAAATGTGTCTTTCCAGACGGATTGATGGATGTTTTGAGTGCAGATCAGAGGTTTGATGGTATGAGTTCCAAATATGCTGACTTTGTGCAGAGGAAAAGTACAGAGAATGCTACATTTGCTTTCTGGAGCTCATACATTGACATGATGCAGCTACTCCTCCTGTTTGTGAGAGCAACACGAGAGTCAAACTGGCAACTTCACCTGTCAACAGTCCGATTAATGATGCCATGGTTTTTTGCCTACGATCGAGTAAACTATGCTCGATATTTACCTGCGTACTGGATGGAAATGGTGAATTTGCCCATCACACATCCCTCTTGCCACAGTGAGATGAATGTGAAAGGCCAGTGGACTGTCCAGCGACAAAGTGTTCATGGATTTGCCTCCATTGCTTGCGACCAGGCTATTGAGCAAACCCTTAACAGAGATGCCAAGACAAAAGGTGGTTGGACAGGGATCACACAAAATCGGTCTGCAGTGTATCGCTGGATACTGTCACAGCATGAAAGAGCCGCTATAGCAAGACAGTGTGAATCAATGGCAGGGATATCACCTGAGCTGAGGACTCGAAAAGACCTTGACAACACACGCATCGATGCTGATGAAAAGGCTGTGAGCAGAATCATTTCCACCATTGATTCCATGCTCAACCCTTTTGATGTGTACCAAGACGGCATTGTGTGTCTTAGCTCTGGAAGAGTAGCAACAGCAGAGATCATGAAGGATATGCTTGTTGCCTCAGAAAAGGGTGAAAATGCCGTAAAAGAATTTATGGACCAGAGACTGTTATCGAAATCAGTTGACATATTTGCCCCCATAAAATCACAAAAACTCAAGACCTTCAATGACCAGGTTAAGCCAAAAAAAAAATCTGCAGCAGGCAAGGAAGTGATTTTGCGTGCTGACAAAAAGTTATTTTCCAGGCTCCTCATCCTTGGTCAGAGCAGAAAAATTGAAATGAGGGAAATTCTGTCATATTCCTTGGGAACTGTGTCCTATCCATTAGCAAGTGCTGATGGTTTACTTGCCAAAACAAATAAATCAGCTCTCATGGATCTACTAGAGAAAAAAGGTGGAGACTGCTTGGTTGACCAAGTTCCAGTGGATGGTGCCATTCTTTTTGATGGCATGGCAGTCATGCAGGCCATGCGATCCAGACCAGATACATTTGGACAGCTTGCAGAGACCATACTGCAGAACATACTCCAACTCGCTTGGCAGCACAAGTGTACACGCATTGACTTTGTCACTGACCAGTATCCACTCATCAGTATCAAAAACCTAGAACGGTCACGTAGAGCTGATGCAGGGTCACAACGCATGCAAATATTTGGCCCGGATCAGAAGACCCCAACCCAATGGAAAAAGTTTCTCTCTGAAGGAACAAATAAGGAAGCACTTGCCGAATTCCTGTATGTTGCATGGAAAAATGCAGACCTTACAATAGTGGGCAAAAACTTCTGCTTGTACATCGCACATACAAATCAATGTCACTGTGTGACTGTTAAGGAGGGTGTACAGTCTGTTCGTGTTGTTGAAGACCTGCAGTGTGATCATGAAGAATGTGACACAAGGGTGTTTTTACATGCACAACATGCTGCACAGGAGCATAAAGCTGTCATCATTAAGAGCTCTGACACTGATGTGGCAGTCATTGCTGTAAGTGTGCAGACAGATTTGCCATGCAGTTTATATGTTTTCACAGGGACTGGCAACAGGACACGTATCATTGACATTACCAAGGTGTCATCAGCTCTCGGAACCAGTGTGTGTTCAGCCTTGATCGGAATTCACACATTCTCTGGGTGTGACTCCACAAGTGCCTTTTATGGCAAAGGAAAAAGAAAGACATTTTCTGTTGCATGTGAGAAAGGTGAGTACCTAAAGGCTTTTAAAAGTTTAGGTACTAACTTTAACTTAGAGCAGTCAACATTTGCACTTCTTTGCCAGTATGTATGCCACTTATATGATCAGCCAGCTGCCGATAATGTAAATGAAGCTAGGTACAAGGCTTTCTGTATGGCATCATCAGCCTTGCCAGAATTATGCATTCCCCCTACCACTGATGCCCTCCATCAGCACTGCAAAAGGGCAAACTACCAGGCTGCAATAATGAGGTCCTGTCTCAAACAAAAAGTAAGTGCTCCATCACCTGCTGGATATGGTTGGCAAATAGAGGATGGGACCTTGCACATCACCTGGATGACCAGAAATCCGGCCCCTGACAGTGTTTTGCATGTGATACACTGCGGCTGCAAAGGTGCCTGTGAGACAGGCAGATGTTCCTGTTTTTCTGCAGGATTGTGTTGCACAGACTTATGTCGTTGCTGTAATTGTGCCAACACAAAAGAAACTGAGGAACTGGAAGATAACTGTCCTGACACTGACAGTGAGGACTGAGTGTCCTTAATCTGTTATTTCTTATTCAGTTTTGTACAGTTTTATATATCATATTTTTCATAAAGATTGTTTTTATGGTTCATCAGTGTTGTTTTCATTTGTGGAAGAATGAATGAATGAATGAATGAATGAATGAACAAATGGTCATTGGTATAAGTACAATTATTGCCTTTTATTGATACAAGGAAGGAGGGTTATTTGTCACATACATAGAAATACTTACGTAAAGCATGTAGTGAAATTTCGTTTGGTGTTAAGCTTTTTCTGTGCGAGTGTGAAGAAAGATCAAGAAATATTTTTCATAAACATAAGCATGCATAAGCATAAGCATGACTTAACATAAGCATAACATTATCGTATATTTGCCTCATTGTTCTTCTTGGACGCGGCTATGTATACAGCACTATTTATAATCCATTTAGCCGACTTTTGAGGATGTTCGGGTGTTTTCCTCTTGATCGGTAACGTTGAATCTAACCATGGGAGCCGCCATCTTGCCATTCTGTTGACAAAAAGCAGCTACCTCATTGGTGTAGAACGATCACGTGTCGAAAAGTGCCAGCACTCGCGACCAAGATCCTTGTGCGCTCTGAAGAAACTAGTTCGGCATAAAACATAGACGCACCAAAAATTGACTGGAAAGTCAGCGACGAACTTTTTTTTGGTAGCTAAGCACGACTCGTTCTTTTTTATGAGCTAAAGATTGTGTAGATGCGCGACTGTGGAGCGGGTTGAAACGAAAACAGTGTTCACCTTACGGCCTATCTGTGCTCCCTGCGCTGACATCAGCTGAAGCCACAGAAAAAGTGCAGATCACCTTTCTTCACCTGGAATCAATGGCGCACTCAAAAGCAATCAGCAACCACTAGTCATGGTAAAGTTCGCTGACAGAGAGACAGAACTGCATGATTAGCCTGACCTCACCTACCATACCTTTGTGGCCTGTAGTTGTAATTGATAACCTCCAGTGTAGAGCCACAATGAATGGTTCATACGTATAGCTGCAGAACCCTGCTGGAATTTGCATTCGTGTTCAATTTTGCTGTTGTTAAGCCAAGTATCAGAATGGTGTGTGTGATGTATACTCGGATGTATCTGCTAAAGTACAAAGTTGAGGTATGAAATCCCCCCCCCCCCCCCCCCCCCTCTCTCTCTTGGGTTCATGCATGTTGCATAGCATCTCAGCAGGGGTCTTTCTTGGTATAGGCACCACAGGCAGTGTATGGGGTGTGCCAATGTATGGGGTGTGCACAGACTTTTTAATGTAGAGTGACAGCCTCCCATGTAATTTGAACAGGCCGGACACACAAAATCGTGGGCTTGCCTTGGGCACCATGCCTTCCACTGCATCTTAATCATTCAACACCCCGGCGCTAAGACTATTCACAAGGCTTTGATGCTGACCTTTACTGAGCTGTACTTGGAGTAAAACCATATGGCCATGCGACCAAGAATTTGACAGGTGATTTTCTCCACAGCGTTAAATACATCTTTCGGGGCTTGTGGATTTGCTATAAACACACACTGGCATGACAGGGCTCACAATCTTAGTTTTTTATCACCTTTATCCAAACGATACATCTCAGAGAAACAACCATCTGTCATCAGTATCTGTGTGAGTCTCCTGTCTCCTGTTCTCTGGGTGGTGTGGCAGTGGCAAAGGACTCTGGAGTGCATCTGGCCCGAACCTGCACCGGCTCTGTGCGGTGTCAGCTTCTCTTGTAATAACATCCTGCCTGTTACATGTGTGCGCCCATGTAACTAAACCCATGGGTATTACTGATGCAGTGAGCCACAGTCTATAAACCACAGGCCACGGCCAGAAGCACAGGCGGATGCCCTTGTGCAGGTCAGCACTAAAAGCTTTGAGCTGGAACTGCTCACTAGACTGGATCCTGGTACACGCTAAATGAAAACAAAAAAAACACACAAACATCACATAACAGCAGCTTGTGCCTGGTCGAGAGAGAGGCACCGTTGCTCAAATCTGACGATCAAAAACATCCCCACCTGCCTTTGATCCTCCCCAAAATCCCTGCCCTGACAGACAGCGAGACGGGGCGTTCGATACGGCACCATATGGCACACGCTCTGCCGCGGTTCCATTTTCTGCCAGTAATTAGACGCTGAGCAGCGATGTTACCGGGTGATCAGGCGGAAAAAACGTCCCCTGGTCTCTCTCCGCTTCACATGTCCCTGACACCCGATCACCTCTATATCTCTCTCTCCCTCTTTCTCTTTCTCTCTCACTCACTTCCTCTCTCTCTCTCTGCTGGGGGGTAATCTTGCTCCCAGTGCACGCATCTTTTAAAAACTGACTAGCTGAACTACCGCACGCTATCTCCACCAGCTGTTTTTTATTCATCTATTTCTCTGTTAACTGTTTATGCCCGCTTTGTTTTTTATTGCCTCACGGAGCACTGATTAATGACCCATCTCACACACGCCGCACTCCGTGCCGTCAGCAAATAGTCCTATCCGGCCTCCCGCTGTACACATTACATGGAATGACACAGCAGAGCTACTAGAACAACCCTTTCTTCAGTGTAGCCCACCTGTGACTGTGGAAGAATCCAGCTTTTGGCTAGCTTGTTGCAGCCAGCTTCCAGCTGAGGGGGGGATGTGGGGGGAAAGATTGGACAAAAGCCATCCCCCTTACCATTCCCCGTTCTTTTTGGGATAATGATGATAATGTATGTATGTCCTTGCCAAATCAGACTCTAAGTAGTCTCTTAATGACTTGTGAAGACCATGGGCCTTGATTTTTTCCCACTGATCCACCACTGGTCACTCCCCTGTTAAAAGCTCTGATCTGGCACATAACGACGTCTTCAGTGCAAGCCACACGGTCGTTTAAGGCCCCATCGCTGACCTTGAGACGAGTGTGAGGTGGCATTTGATCAGAGGACAATTAAACATGTTAATCAGATCTCCTCTTAAAGGAGCACAGCATGTTCTCTCATGGCGTGGTACCTTTGAAATGTTGGTGGGGGGTGATAAATTTGATGCCCTCCGTCTGTATTTCTCAGGCTATTAGAGTTGAGGGGTATTAGAGTTGAGGGGCAGGCCACCTTGCATCAGAGCATGAAGATGTGATCTGCTACTTTATTGGATTAGGCTTGATAAATGTCGATGCTAAATGGTGAGTGCCATCTTTTAAAAAATTACTTTTTTCAGAACCATCCCCGTTCTGTTTTCCTGTTGTGTTGGTTGTTGTTGAAGCCCTGCAACACCCCCACCACTGAGACTGATCTGGTGTTCTGCCAGAGAGCCTGTCAACCGGATAAACTTAGGTATTTTAGCCACGCTGTTTTGCTTCTGCTGCCAACTCTGCACAACCGTTCCTTGTCCTCATAGGCCTCCTCACCTGAGTCCACCCATGGAGCTTGTGCCGCTAGGTGTAGAGGCCTTCATGAGAGTGGCCTCACAACCTGTCACACCATGATGTGTTTGAGAGTTGCTGGAGTTGGGCAGAGGGCACAGGTTGGATCCTCCCTGAACCACTGATGGAAATTCTTTTGAGATGTTAGCATGTCGCATATGTATCATGATAAAGCTAATCCTGCTTGCTTCCATTTTCCATAGATCGCTCCAACTGATCTTTGTTCTCTCCTTGGTTTCCCACCGCATCTGTTGCTCCTTGTTTAGCAAGGGAGACAGGCAGCCTTCTCACTTCTTGCCATCTCCTCCGACACCGAGCCATTTTACGTATAAAGTCATGGTTCGATCCATCTTTCCCATGGTTGTTATTAAGACCTCATAGACAGTGAGAGTGAGTGGCCAGTGCCACATTATCCGGAGAGGAGTCCAGCCTGTAAGCATCAGCAGCAGGGTGTTCTTGATGTTCTCCAGACTGTTGAGGATGCCCTGTCATGGCTGCTGCACCTGCTCTTGTCATTGAGGCTTGGTTTGTACCATCTGCCCAGACTTTTGACAGGCTGCTTCCGACACAGTTGGTTTTGGGTTGTCACCGATGTAGAACTTTGCGTCTCTAAACACCCCCTCAACTATGGAGATGCTTCAAGATTAGTTTGGTTTGATTTTCATCCGGGCCCACTTGACATGGGACTCCATTAGGCCTAGGAGCCGATGCTGCTCTTGCACGTCGGACTGTGTTCCCTACCTCACTTTTCATTTCAGGGGACCAGTGTCCAGGTGGAATTCCACAGGTTGAATTGGCGGGATGTTATGTGGGATGTCTATATGTTCTTTGTATATATATACTGTATATATATATATATATATTGTTTACATGCTGAACACTTACAATATGGCTGTAGTATGTTGCAGGTGTTTGATTGCATGAGTCATGACATCTTTGCTTTTGTCATGGTACATGATGTGCTTCAGACAAAACTAGTTTCTCTCTCTATTGTCTCTCTCTCTCTCTCACATACACCATACCACCACCCTAATTTCATGACTGAGACCGACACATACAGTGATAATTGTTCAAATGTTTCTTTCCTACCCTTGAAATGAAATGACCACTCAAAACAATGAATTTCAGACTAGCCGTCCACTCTCCATATTCTCTCTTCTTTCCCTCTCCTCAACCCTCCAGCTTCCGTTACCACAGGTTGTGGTTCAAAGGTCACATTATCATAACAACCAATAAAGTTACAGAAACTAAGTATTCAAATATAAATAAAATACAGGCCATTGAAAAATAAAATACATTTTGGCATAGTATATTGAAAAATGTTTTAACCATTTGTAAATATTTTTTACATAGTTGCAGAAACAAAGTATTCAAATGAAAATAAAATACAGGCCATTGAAAAATAAAATAAATTTTGGCATAGTATATTGAAAAATGTTTTAAACATTTGTAAATATTTTTTACATAGGAAAATATAGCACAGGGCTGCACTTATATATATTTCCTTGGGAGGTACAGTTTTAGGACAGTTAGGACAGGGTCAATAACCTTCACAGGTCAGGTACATCACCAGCCTCGTACTCAGCTGTGCTAAATCTCCTCCTGTCTCTTAAAGTCATCTGCAGTAGCAGCCATGACACTCACACACCGACAGGCCTGAAGTGCTTGTCTAGAATTTATGGAGCACACATGGGAAGCACTTTAGGGGAATTTGCATGTATTTTACCTCCATCCATTTGGATCGATTGATGCGTCAAATAGGATCCATTTCAGATTTTTCTGCTTAGATTTCACGCAGTGCTTGAGTGCATTAGAATGAATGTACTGTCTGTGGAATGCAATAGGCTTTGTTCATAATGGGTAAGATACACTTGCACTGTCTCGCTGTTTGCGATATTTATAAAAAGAATATGTATGAACATATGTCCTTGTCTACTGACAAATCCAGACACACACACACACACACACACACACACACACACACACACACACACACACACACACACACACAATCACACAAACACACAACCCTTCTAGAACTTTCACACACATGAATATTCTCTCTATATATCTCTCCCTCTCTCCTGCCCCTGTCTCTCTCTCTCACACACACACACAATCACACGCACACAATACATACACACTCACAATCACACACACACTCACAAAGCTGCCTTTAAATCACCTGTGCAAGTGTCTGTGGAGCTTTTATGACTGGGCTGGAATATACGGACCTTTCATGTGCTGCCCTCCTCTCCGCTCAACTCTCTCTCTCTCTCTCTCTCTCTCTCTCTCTTTGTCTCACTCACTTTCAGACTTTCTCCCATCTACCGATGTGTCAGTCAAGACCTTCAGATGTTGGCAGAACAAACAGCACAGAAGCACTAACATGCAATCCACTCCGAGGCGCTCCCTCCATAGGGTCTGTAGGTATAATACCGACCATGAAAATACACAGACAGTATCCACCAGCTCTACAGATCCACAATGGCTTCTTATCTTCCTCAGAGTGCATTATAATGCAGTAAAGATCAGGTTTGTTAAATTGGCAAATTGACATTAAACATTGTTGATGGGATGTCATGAGCCTATTGTCACGGTTTGATGTACAGGCCAAATGTTATGATAATAAAATGCCAAGTATGATCTCTGTCTAAGAAATGATGCGGCTAGCAAAATTAATCAAAAAGTAAGCCTGCACATTTGTCAGCCTCACACACGCACACGTGCACACAGACACACACACACACACACACACACACACACTCACTAACACAGACATACACACACACACACACACACACACACATATGTACTATCAAGTCATCTATTCATCTTTCTTGCTCTCATAAACACAACATATACACACGACACATTCATACACACATACACACACACACAATTTCTCTGTATGCCCTCATTGTCATTCACATAGCTGCCTGAATTCCTGCTGCTTCAGAGGCAAATGGCTTCGGTTAGATCTGAGAGCAGGAGTTGGTAGTTGAGGCGGCAGGGTGGCAGGGGGGAGGGGGTGGGGTTTGATGGAAGCGTGAAACATTTATTTCATTTACTCAAAGTGACACGGCCAACCGTCTAATCAGTAACCGGGTGGCAACACTCGCACTTTAACAAGTCAGAGTGAAAAACTAATCAGGTCTGCTTGCTCAGTGAGACAGAGAGAGAGAGTAACATAAGAGAGAGAGACAGACAGAAGGAAAGAGACAGTAACATAAGAGATAGAGACAGAAAGACAAAGAGAGACTGTAACATAAAGAGAGAGAGAGAGAGACAGTAACATAAGAGAGAGAGAGACAGACAGACAAAGAGAGACAATAACATAAAGAGAGAGAGAGAGACAGACAGAAAGAGACAGTAACATAAAGAGAGAGAAAGAGACTGTAACATAAGATATAGAGACAGACAGACAGAGAGAGACAGTAACATAAAGAGAGAGGGAGATAGACAGAGAGAGACAATAACATAAGAGAGACAGACCGAGGGAGAGAGAGAGATAGAGAGAGACAGACAGACAGAGAGAGACAGTAACATAAAGAGAGAGACAGACAGACAAAGAGAGACAGTAACATAAAGAGAGAGAAAGAGACTGTAACATAAGATATAGAGACAGACAGACAGAGAGAGACAGTAACATAAAGAGAGAGGGAGATAGACAGAGAGAGACAATAACATAAGAGAGACAGACAGAGGGAGAGAGAGAGATAGAGAGAGACAGACAGACAGAGAGAGACAGTAACATAAAGAGAGAGGGAGATAGACAGAGAGAGACAATAACATAAGAGAGACAGACCGAGGGAGAGAGAGAGATAGAGAGAGACAGACACAGAGAGAGATAGAGTAATATAAGATAGAGAGACAGATAATAATGTTTATTAATGAATAAATCACTTGTTATTTGTTTATATCCGTTACTTACCTACCTTCCATAGTCCCTCTTGTTCCCCATGCCCTTTGTACTGTTACTTAGTCTTTTGTACTAAGAGAGACAAACAGAGAGAGAGAGAGAGAGAGAAAGAGAGAGAGTAACATAAGAGAGACAGTAACATAAAGAGAGCGAGAGAGAGACAGACAGACAGAGAAACAGAGACCGCTACATAAGAGAGACAGTAACATAAACAGAGAGAGAGAGACAGACGGACAGAAAGAGACATAAACAGAGAGAGAGAGAGACAGTAACATAGGAGAGACAGTAACATAAAGAGAGGGAGAGAAGAGAGAGACAGTAACATAAGAGAGACAGTAACATAAAGAGAGGGAGAGAGAGAGAGACAGTAACATAAGAGAGACAGTAACATAAAGAGAGGGAGAGAGAGAGAGACACAGTAACATAAGAGAGACAGTAACATAAAGAGAGGGAGAGAGAGAGAGAGACTGTAACATAAGACAGAGACAGACAGACAGACAGAGAGAAACAAAGTCAAGAAAAGTGGAAGAGAAAGAGAGTAACTTTTATTTATTTGGGTAATGAAGAGCTAAAGGGGAAATTGAAACTCAAGTCCTAATTAGGTTCTGCAGATAAAGTAGGACTGTCTGGCCTCCCTAAGTGGGACTCGGGCTAATTTCCCCTGTTAAAGAAGAAAGAGAAATGAAATAAGATTTTTTTCTTACGTGCCGCTTCCCCACTTTTCAAGGATACAACGTAAACTCTTCTCAGCGTCTGCCTCGTTCATCAAAACGCTCCCTCTTGTATTCTGTAAACATGATTCAAATGCAAAACATCCAGGGTTGGGTGGATGATGAATATGTTTATGTCCTGAGTAACCGCTACATGAACATGGCAGAGGAAAATCATGGGAGTGACTCCTATCTTTATGTGGCACACAAGGGCTGTCTTTGAAATCAGCCAAACAAAAAAAAAAGATTCTTTGGACAAAGAAGACTCTATAAACACACACACTGTTTTAAGCACATTTAAAAGAACTTGAATGTTGTTGACAAGGTACATTCTCACAGTTCTGCTCGCAATTTCATTTTTACTTCGTCACTGACGTTCTCATTTCCATCCTCCCTTATCCCGTGGCCCCAGCTAGTCTTTGAGAGTGTTTGTCAAGGACATGGCAGAATTCCAGGGGCAAATAAACTCATTAGGCTACATCAAAAGGATGAGCTCTGCTGGTTCACTTTCGAGAACGTTTTCCAATTATTCATTCATTAATAATGTCTGACTTAAACCCATTTTTGATTTCAAAACAGCAAGAGTTTAGTTTGTCATTGGCTTGGCTGAGGCGAAGTCCATTGTGCTCCTTGACTGGAATAAGGGCAGGAAATGTTTGTCCTGCCTTGGTATGATCGTTCTATTCCTGTATTTCTAAGCGAGTGGTTTATTGCTGTTCCATGACCGGGTGAATTAAGGACAACTCCCTGTTTGTCCATACAAAGGCCCGGTTGTTGTTTTTATAAAAATCGTTTAGTTTATTGGTTGTTATACATGCCAATCTCATGGTTAATTGGGTGTTGTGATGACCAGATTGGCTGTTATTTTCTTCCTCTTCTGGAGTGACACCTGCCAGCAGCCCAGGGGAGCTGAACCCTTCCCAGAATTATCAGCATGCTTGCCTTCGCTCATTTCCATCTCACCCCGCACAGCCGCCCGCCCTGGAGCGGATCTGGCCCGGTTCTGATATAGGTTCGTCTGACTCGTGCCAGATCAGGCGCCCCAGTCCGTTGCAGACTCCAGGCTCTTATCTGGGCCAGCCGGGCTCCATGGGCCAGTAGGATGCCCCGGGCAAGCTGTTCTTCAAAGCAAAATCTGGCCTGAGGATACATGGGCCGGCCCAGCAGAACGGTCCCCCATTTTTCATTCCTGTTTGGAAGAGCACACTGCAATGTATGCTTCACACGGAAAATGCAGATTATAGAGAGTATAATGTCTTTCTGCACGGCATTTATTAGAGTGAACAGTCTGTTTGCAGTGATAACTGATTGCTCATGCTCAAAAGGCTGTTGATAGATTCCAGGAAACGCTGGAATTTTCCTCATTAAAATCAGACATAAATCATTTGATGTAGGCTATGCTGGATCTAAAACTAAGTGTGGCTGTGAAATGCATAACTTGTGGGTAAGGTGTGTGGTTTTGTATCAAGAGATTTATGCTCTCTTCAGCTAATTCTTAAAACTGTGAAAGCACCAGTCCCCCACCCCCCTTCACAAACTTTTCTAAAGGAAAGAAATCTGGCCCTGTAACGATTGCACCATGTTTACAGTGCTCATGCTGCTTATCACGCTACAAAATTCAACCCTATCAGTCCACAGGATCGACCGCCACTTGAGCTTCCAAGGTCACCACAACCTGCCTGCGTTTGGGTGAAATTTTCCATCAAAAAAGCGCACTTGATTTAAATTGTGGTTTCGGTCATGACGCTTTTTGAGTGATCAGATGCAGTCCGCAGGTGACAGGAGAGGAGCCCTCGATCACAGCTGCTTGGAGCTATTCCATTATCCCAGGAGAGTAATGAGATGGACTCACCTTCAAGGCTGCACTCCGACGACTGCGCTCAGATTAAAGCGGCTTGATTTGTGTGTTCAGCCATAATGGGTCAAGGACCGAGCGTGCCGTGAGAGAGTTTTACATATCAAAAAGAGCGGAGCCGGCACTCTTTCCAAGATCCCGGTTCCAAATCCTCCCTCCGCTGCACCGCAGCTTTTTAGCTGTGAGGAGTTTGTTATCGGGGCGACCCAAATACGGCGGACGAGTTTGGGCCGAATCCGGTCCTGATCAGGCAGCCGAGCATCGAGGCTGAATTTATGTGGCCATGTCTGTTCGAGCACTTAGGATTTTAAAAGATCTCCTTTCTTATTTGCATTCAAATAGCAAGAGAGAACATTTGCAGTGGTAGGGCTACCTTTCGTGGAATTAATTAGAGGGTCCACTTAATGATTTGGAGCTTTTTGTTTTTACATATTCATTTGATGCACTTTGTCTTTGTGAAACTACAAATGTGGTGCCACTTACGTTTATGGGGTGCAATTAAATTGGTTTGAATTAATTGATTATTTATTTTATGAGCAACAGAATAATAGGCCTTGAGCTTCACCAACAATTTTTGTATCTCTTAACCTCCAGAAAAGTCTGAGGCACCGCCATAATTATGGCAATCTCTCCAAGTCTATTAGGAAAGATCAGAACTATTTTGACGCAATGATAGGTGATGCTTGTATGGGTGGGCGATGCTCCCCTCAATGAAGTGTGTGATTCATTTACATGCTGAAGAACAAATTAATCAGCCTTTCGCCTCTCGGGTAGACAGCTATTCTGTTATGACAGTTATGAACGTATAAGACACGTTCAGACGAGACTTCCCAAGACACGCCGTCTGTTGCACTGACTGATTCAGAATGCAGAGCGTTTGGGTTAGGCTGTATCGCTGCTTTCTTGGTAAAGCTCTTTGAATTTGGTCGCCAACAGCCCTTCTGCTGAAGCTGGTGTTAATAAGCTTGGCTCCCCTCACTCCTCACAGGCCTGCTTCGAGATGAGAGCCCCCACCCCCAGTGAAGCTGTCACACGTGAGAGTCTCACGCCACTCAGATCCGATCCCAAACCCCATCCGACTCCGCAGTCTTGAAGGAGGTACGGAAAATCTCTCATCCACCCGAGGGATCTTCACAATGGCTAAAGATTCGTTGTAGGAGGAATCACACAGCTGCTGCTAATATTTGTGTTTTTGTTTCCTGTTTTTTAGAGAACCAAAAAATATTTTTGCTGAAGTTTAGAATACCCCCAACCACAGAAACACACACACACACACACACACACACACACACACGTACACACACGCGCAATTAATTTTGATCTGGGCTGTCGTTTTAATTGCGTTTTGTTGGTGGTCTGGGGTTGCTCACGCTAACTCGATTGAGCTCTGTTATTTAAAAATGCCCTACTTATCTCCTCATAAATGGATTTTGGCAGAGTCACTCAGATACATCAACACATTAACTAGGCACCAGGACCAAGCTGCATCCTTTGTGGCGACCGATAATGAAATACAAGCTATTTATGGTCTGTTCACTGATATCATCAGGGCCTGAATTGACTTTAATTTTGTGCTAACACTAGGGACAAGCGGACTGTATCGTGGTATTGAGGGTGGGGGGGTTTAGCTGCAGTTTCAACATTTTTTTTTTTTTTTTTAAGAACTTGCATCGATTGAGATTCAGCACCACGGTTAGCGGTTTCTCCCAAAAAAACAGACTTGAATCACAGAAGTCTCTGTAAGTAGCTATACCACGCGGGCTTAATATCAGAAAATATGTATCTTCATTGGATCATTCCTCAATCAGATTAAAGGCTCAATCAGATTAAAGGCTCAGAAAACTAGTGCATTATATTGAATTGCAGGTCAAGGAAGTTTGACAAAGAAGTAAGGTCTTGAAATTTCAGGTAGGGAAATAACTTTCTTAGTATTCTTCGACCAAGTGCTAACGTCCTTTTTTCATGGCTTTTCGTGATTCAACATAAACAAATCTAAGGAAGTTCATTGTCCAGGAGAATTTGGCAATTTCCACTTTACAGTGGCAGGTCTTGCCAATGACTGGTGTTTGGGGGTCTGGTAGAATGAGAATTGTTGTTGTCGATTGTCCGATTGTTCATTCATTCCCTCACGCTTAATCCAAACATGTGAGTGTACACAGAGTTGGGGCTGTGTTTGTCATGTCTGTGGCTGTGTTTTGACACCGAATTCTCAGTGTTCATTAGTTATTTATGAGCAGCTGGTCGATGGAAGATCAAGCATCCAGGGAGAGAGAGAGAGAGAGAGAGAGAGAGAGAGAGAGAATTCTGCTATTGTTGATTATACATTACACACAGCTATTCAAAGCACTGCTCATTATGACTCGGGGCTAGCCAAGGTCAAAGCAAGAGGGTCCGACCAGGACCGAACTGGTCGTCAGCCAGTTTATTATCTATTATCTCATTTTATATGTGATGTGATTAGATGGAGCAGGGGAGGACAACCAGGCTGATTTGAAAAGTGTCTATAAAAACCAGCCTGATCGGTGGCCAAGACCATGTCCTCTAAACGCTGCTTGATGCCAGTTTAAGTGGAGTCGTTTCCAAAAACTGGAGCGATATCCATGCCCACAACAAGAAAATCTTGGCTTCACAAGTGTCCAAATAGAAAGGATTTAAATGTGTAATATTATTGGACTCACACATTAAGGGAACCAAAGCTCGTCTAGTCATCGTTATACCAGCCCCAATGTCCATCTGCCTGCAGTGTCTATACCCATTTAAAAGGAGAGAGAGAGAGAGAGAGGGAGAGAAAGAAAGAAAGAAAGAGGGGGGACAGAGGCAAAAAATATTCAGATGTAACATTTGCCCAGAGTGTCGTGGTGTGCGACTCTGTCCAGCGATCGATGTGTCGTCTCAGTCAAGACCACTGGGGCTGTGCTGGCACGCAGTCAAATCTCGAAAAAGAACCCTCTCCTTCCCCCACACTGAGGGTTATGTCCTTCTGTAAAAGAGAAGGACTCTCGCGGGAGGCGTTTAATGACACTGAGCAATGAGTTATTACAGCCAAGCTGAGCCTGCAGTGGGTGAGAATGCTGGAACATTTTCTAGAAGGCCACAACCATTAAAATATTTTATTTGCATGATCTTTTGGGGGCCAGAATTTGCAGAGTTCCTTTCTAATTGCAGCTGCTGTGAAAACATTGGAATATGGTGATATCCATCAAAGGGAAGAGGATTTTTGCCAATGAGAGTTTTTTGTGGTTTTTGCTGCATGCTCGGGGACCAGAGATAGATTAACTCCTTCTTTCTGACTGAAACTGTCGAGAGGCAGTGTCAGTCAAGTGGCTTTTAGAGGTCTTTGAGGAGGAGTGTGTGTGTGTGTGTGCGTGCGTGCTTGAGTGTGTGTGTGTGTGTAGAGAACGGCTGAACTGGCTGAACTGGTCTGGCAGTGTATGACCTTCTCAGCATGAGTCACATCCTCGCTTGACGTCAGGATCAGAATCGGCATCCGCACAGATGGAAAGTGAATCTCTTTTTTTCTCTCGTGGAGCACCAGCCGAATGGAGGAGGAAGCTCAAGAATTTCCTTTCATTTGAGAGTAATAAACATGTGATGCCCGCCTTTCGTTTGGCCCAGGGAATGCGTCCGAGATTTATTTCCTCTTCTAAACAAATTGAATTCATTAACTTCACTTCCACTTCCCACTGCCTGAGGTGAAAACAGGGGTTGCCACGGAGATGGCAATTAGCGATAGCGGAGGCTGTGCTGACGCACCATCGTTTGTTAGGTGCCCTTGCGTAGCCTGTGATTCAAAGGATGACACTCAGAGGTTCCATACAAAGTAGGTTCAACTGGGACCGTCTGTTGTTTGAAAGCGTCTTCGTTTTCAACACATTTTACAGACTGTGTTGAAAGCAAACCGATACGGAAAGCAACGCCATATTGGTTCGCTGCCCTGAAATGAGTAGCCTATCTAGCATCTGTCTCTATGGTGCCTCCTGTCTCTCAGTCTCACAGGGTCGTGGTTGCTGCGCATTTCAGCTGAAGGCATAAGTAATGGCGGAAGCATAGAGGACCCTGAACTACTGTTCAGCCTAAAAGACAGAAAGTTCACAGATGATCAAAAATGCATAAAACAAATAAACAATACATTTAAAAGGTTAATCAATTACTATATCTCAATTTCTAATCAGAAATGAACTAAGGTACATTTACTTTTCTAAAACATCTTCACCCATGAGGAAATTCACAAAGCCAACACCAAAACAATAATTTCAAAATCATTTATTTGACTTTTTCAGTACTGTACAGAAAAAAAGTGTTCGTATTAAAATGTGTCCCGTGCACTTAAATCTAGAGAGGAAGCTCTACCTCACTTCCAGTCTATATAGTCATAACAACACTTTACTGTTGTCCGGGTAACAAAGTATCAACTGAAACTAAATCAAGTTAAATCCTATAAGCAAATGCTGCTGGAGCAAACGGTAGTGGGTTTCCCTACTTACAGTGCAGTTACAAGATCTTGCAGGTACAAGAGATATGCGTAACCTATTTACCCGCTACACTCTGAAATAGCATTTTAAAGTCTGTGTACCTGAATGGCTATTCAAAGGTCAATAAATACATTGATTATAGTAAATATAGCTTCAAGCAGCGATGAATTGGACTAGCACCACAGTGCCACCTGTGACCGACTGTACCAAGCGGGACCAACAGACATGACCCATAACTAACCAGGGATGTATTTTTCCTTAAGTGCATCTGAAGCTCCATTGATGGAGCAATGTGCTTACAACAGCAAGGTCATGAGGTCCTTAACCAGAGTTCACTTACACTGATTAAAATGTATGTCTTCTCTGTACTGAAGCTCGGTTTGGCTAAAAGCATAAATGAAAATATGTTCATACAAACTTCTGATTCTGCTGTAATGTATAAAGGATAAATGTCAGCTTTTTTTTTTTTTTTTTTTTTTGATTGGGGAAACTCAGAGTTTGGGAGGTTCCGGGCGGACGCCCTTATGAGACCATCCCAGTTCATCATGGTCCAATGTCAGGTTTTATTAAAAGGTGTGCTGTCCTGTCTTCACAATAAATAATGGTCTAAAACCTTCATTTAGTAGATAAAATGTTGATACAAAGTAGGAATGTAGTTGTTCATGGCACTAGAGTGAATGGGACCACAAAATTGGCTGGAAACTGGTTTTAGACCGGTCCCATGTCAGTGTACAAAATGTCGCAAATGAACTGCAAATGGACTCCCATGGATTCTACTGGCAGCAGTGCAGAGATACCAACAGCATGGAACACCTCTTCCTTCCGTGTTGGCCTCCTAATGAATGCAGCTTCCATGTTAGCGTCCTAATGAGTAAAGATGCACAGCAGTATCAAGCTGTATAGGTGCAAATGTACTGAGTTTCCTCTTTAAAGGCATGAGATTTAAATAGGCAATTACTATAGCTGCAGGTAGAGAAAGGGTGTGTGTGTGTGTGTGTGTGTGTGGGGGGGTGGCGGGGGTGGCTGACAGAGAGTGTATTGTGAGAGACTAGAATGGAAATCAGTTCAGGAAAGTAATATGTCACAGTTAAGTTCCATCTTACTCGTGATGTGTGAGCTCAGGGGAATCTGTGGATCGCTCCATTGCTTCAGTCCTGATGGATCACCTACTGATGAACTAAGGGTCAAAGTTCAAAGTTTAGCGGTCTGCGTTCATCCTGCGCAGTTTGGCGGGCAAGTTGTCCTCCGGCCGCCCCCCTGCTTGGTTATGGTTAGGGCCTGAGGGTATCGGGGTGGAGGCCAGAGGGAGTCTGTGCTGGTCGTGCTGCCCCCTCTCCCCCCCAGTGCCGGCCTGGAGGAGGTGCGTGTCTGAGCCGGGCTTCCCGTGCCGCAGCTGGAGCTGAAGCATCTCCTCGCCCTCCCCGGGTTGGCAGGGGATGGAGCCCAGACGCTGGATCCTGAGGGGCAGGTCACCCGTGCTGGACGCCTTCTCCGTGGGTGGCGCTCCTCCTCCCCCTCCCCCTCCTGCAGCACCTCCTCCACCTCCAGCACCACCTCCTCCACCTCCAGCACCACCTGGTCTCAGACCATCTTTCCCGTTCCTGGAGCTCATCCTCTGGAGCTTACTAGGACGCCTCCCCCCGAGCCCCTGCTCCTCCACATGGGAGACCCCGCCCAGGGAGAAAATGCGCTCGCGGCGGCCATGGGTCTCCCCCAGACACGGGGTGAGGGGGGTGGTGGGTGCTGGGGAGGGCAGAGAGGCCATTTCCTCTTGCTCTTTGACACTGAGGTCTGGGGTGTTGACCTCGAACGTGTTGTGGAACTGGGAATAGTCGACCCGGAAGAAGCCGTCCTCCAGGGACATGACTGGCAGGAAGCGGTGGGCCCACAGGACCTCGTCCTCCGTGTAGGATGTGCGGGCCTGGCATGTCATCCCTGAGAGACACAGAGAGAGAGAGAGACATTTATTAGAACAGTTTAGTGATTAGAACAGATTCGTTATTAGAACTCATTGGCAAATGGATGTGTGTACATATCACAAAAAAAAGACAGAATACAAAATACACATATTCACAACAGAACAGTGGAGCATCGTCTTAGCACATTCAACGCACTCATTTGCTTTGTAGAAATGAAAGTCAAGAGAAAAATAAAACAAACTGTTAATAGTATAACCAAGACGTTCAAGCCACAATATTGTTATCATCTTTCTTAGTTCTTATATGTACCTTTTTATGAAGTCTATAAACATCAAATAAGTAGCATCACTGGCAAACTGAAGTAGTCTTCCACACGCACCCCTTTTTACCCTTTAGTGTCTTGAAGAAACTTGCTTATGTCTTCAGTAAAGTACAATCAGAGTATCAGTTTCAGTTTGAATCGGAGGACTATAATAAGCAATAACAAAGCAGTGAATCAGAGAAATAAAAACGTTATTTTCCGATTGTTTCACGGCGGTTATGTTCTAAAGCACAATTGAACACGGCCATACCGCTGCACAAGCCTGCGGAAAGGATTGTTGTGTGAATGCAGCTGTGGCCTTTCTGCTCTGCGTGTGTATGGAGCTAAGCCCCGCAGGACGTTTCAGTAGGAATTTAGTGCTGCTAAACCTAGTCCACGACACAGAAAATAAATCATATTAGTGGGTTGTGTAAGTTCTGATTCTGATCCAAATCTTACCCATATCATTATCCTAGTGATTATTTTGCAGATAAACCTAGTAAACCCCCACCAACAAAAAGAGAAGAAAAAAGAACGATGAAAGGGACAGATCCAGCTCACTTCAAAGAGTCATAATTCCCATGACTACCATGCTCCCAGCAAAAACACTGGCGTATACTCCCAGGAGCACTAGCAAAGGAAGAGAAAGTTGATAAACATAAAAATAACATAAAAATATATACATATTGATATGAAATAAAACACAAATACAAGCACAAAAAAAGATTTAGAGAGTATCAGCCACAGACGGCCATCACTCGCTCACAGCGCTCCACCCACTCTCTCCCAGAATGCACTCAGAGAGAAAGAGAGAGAGATCTTTTTATTATTGAATTGTGTGTAAACTTAATTAACTTGTTGTGCTTTGGCAATACTGTATTATGGTAATGCGAATAAAGCCCCTTTTGAATTTGACATTTCGATTTGAGGAAGACAAAGAGAAAGAGATAGAGACAGTGAGGGAGACAGTGTGAAAGAGAGGTTTTAACACTTGTAACTACATGTAGAGAGAGAGAGAGAGACTAACCAACACTAGTAGGTGGTCTATGCCTGTTAGGAGCAGGTATTAAGAGGTATGAAGCACAAAATGAAATGTGCTGTGTAATTAGTAAAGGAATGATAATTAGACACCCTAATTGGCTCACTTATCTTTTAAAGGATGTGTCTTGTTACTTTCTCACACCAGACCGCACTTGTTCAGCTGTGAGCTTGCTTTTAAGGGTGGATGTGAAGTGTTTACACGGCTTTCACCAGGGATTATTATGGTATGCATACCTACATTACATCCTATCAGATTTTATGACCGTGTGTGTGTCCCGGACGACTCCTCCGCCTCACCTGTGGTCTCCACGATGCCCTCCAGGATGACGACGATCTCGAACTGCTCGTTCATCAGGGAGCGCTTGGACAGATCAAAGAAGGGGCTCTTGGGATTGATCTCGTGGCAGATGGTGAGCGGCGAGACCAGGAAGAGCTGGTCGGCACCCGTCCCGAAGCCCACGTCCAGCTCACGCTGGTCCAGCGGCAGGAACTCCCCCTCGGGGGTCTGACGAGACTAGAGAGACAGAGAGCGAGAGAGAGAGAGCGAGAGAGTGAGATGGAGAGAGAGAGAGATGGAGAGAGAGACAGATGGAAGACAAGATGGAGAAATGAGAGAGCGAAAAAGATAAAGAAGAGGAGAGAGAAATGATGTAAGAGAAAGAGAGAGAGGAAGACACAGAGATAGAGAGAAATACAACGTTAGCATTCTTATGACTCATTCTGTGTGTTCTTGATTAGGTGATGAGGTGGGAGAGCTAAATAATATTGAGCCGAAGGGAACAACAAGCATGAAATATATGACATAATGCACCATTAATCCCCTGATCAACAATTCTATTGTGTTTGACTTCAATTCTTTCACTGAAACTTGAATTTTAAAAGTGTGGTATAAGAAAGCATATTATTATTGCTGGTATCAAAACGTAGACAGAGAATCTAGCCGACCCAGTCAACACTGCAGAGAAAGACCAGGCTCTTTTTAGGATGTGCTGCCCATCTCTCCTCATAATTCAGCATGTGTGCCCGTGTCGGAGAGCTTGGCCTGCTCAGGCTCGGCAGTCTGGTTGGCGTGATGGCCTGATCTGACAGTTAGAGGACGCAGATGGGGAACAGACTGGACCACACTCTCGCCGTGCCATACTCGGCAAAAAAAAGAAGGGGGTGAGACATTTCACAGAGCAGCATTCAGTCTGCACCAACCGCCTCCCATACGGCCTCCGCAACAAACCGGCACAGCGCACAGCTCTCGGCACGCCACGTCAGCACCGGTCTCAGCCACAGTGCATGTGAATGTCAATGCATCAATAAGGTGACGCAGGTTTATTTATATAACACAGTTCATACGCATTGCTAATTCAAAGTGCTTTACAAACAGGCAGATAAAAGAACAGAGACAAAATAATAATAATAACAATAATACACTTGTATACTCCTAACCTTACTTCTATTCCTAACTATGAGCTGTGGTTTCTTGTGTTTTTCTTCTCGGTCGGATTTCAGTAAAATGATGGCCACAAAGTGTAAGAATGTAAGCATGTTTAACTCAAAACCCTCCAGGGCAATGGCTGTTTTGCTGTCATCATTATCAGTAATATTCTCAACCCCAGAATAAGGAGTTGTTATTATTGCTGTTTTTATTATTGTTGTTGTATTGTATCACTTACATATCATTTTGGGAGCGCTTTGGATAAAAATGTCAAACATCAACGCAATATACGGTCACAGTGCATGTGTCTGGGTGTGGTGGACCAGTATTCCCATTGGTATTCCTAACTATGGTATTCCTAACCATGCTATTGGTATTCCTAACTATGGTATTCCTAACCATGGTATTGGTATTCCTACCCATAGTCTGTGCTTTAACAATCTGATAATTCTGATGTAAAATCAAGGCCACAAAATGTAGGGATGTAAGCATGTTTAATTAGAAACACTTCAGGGTAATGGCTGGTCATTTTATGCAGAGGAAACTCCAGTCAGAGCGTTTAATGTGGAAGTATTAAAGAGGGACAGTAGGTGCTGTGGCAGACATTGGCGATTCATGA
>NC_045174.1:12373376-12478376 GCF_900700415.2 Clupea harengus | reverse complement strand
ACACTTCTCGGTGATGTAGCGGTAACCGTAACCGATAGTCGCTTCAGTCTCGATGAAGAATAGAAAAGCCGAGGGAAAGTTGTAAACGTTGGCAACACACGGGGTGTAGGTCTCGTCGTGGCCGTGGTTTAGGTCCCCGCGGATGTATGCGATGATCCACCACATGGATGCCATGATAAGCCAAGCAACGGTGTAAGTTAAGAGAAAAATCAGTAGGTTCCATCGCCACTTCAAGTCCACTAGCGTGGTGAAGAGATCTGATATGTATCTGCTGGTTTCACCGCCAAGGTTACCATGCTGGACATTGCAGCGTCCGTTCTTCTCCACGAACCGCTGGCGTTTCCGTTTGACCGGAGCAGAGAAACCGACAGCTTGGCTGGTATTGACAACCTGGTAGTCATCCCCAAATTTCCTTCTAATCGCAGACATAATGATATGAAAGTTGTTTCCAAACCCGTGTTCCTGGTTATTTCGTTGAAAACCTCACTGTCTCTCAGTTACTGTTGGCATCTTCAACTAATAGAAAAGATTGCTTTCCTTGAAATGCGACGTAAAATCTTACGAAAAAGAAGTACAAAATTCAATGCAACAAAGCACATAGATGTTGGAACAAAATGTTTTATGCAAAGTCCTTGGACAATCTCTGCTTCACTCCATAACTTTTTGTCGCAGACATAACAGCGTATGTTACGACAGCAGCAATTGCAGTCTGTTTCAGCAACATTTAAAAAACAAACAAACTGCAGCAAACTGCCCGGTAGTCTGTCCTGTGCGTAATGATGGGCACTCCGGTAGTCTGTCAGGGTCACCAGTGCGCTGTTAAGAGATAAAAAAAAAAAAGTCTGACAAACTGCGGCACTCTCTGGCAGCTCTTACATGCTATGCGATCATTGGCGTATATGAGAGTAGTTGTGGGAGGGGGAGGATGGGCATTGTCTGCTGGTCTTTGCCCAAACCAATCAGGTACCCACAGGCAAAGCAGAGCGAGTTTCATGGGATCGCTGACGAGGCTGTTGTGGTGAATTCCCACGCTGATGGCGCCATCTACCTAAGAGTCACCAAATGTGCACTTGGTCGGTTTCATTTAATAGTAGCTCCTTAAATTTGTTTGCGCAGCATGTTATGTTTTCAACCCAAGTTAAATGCTCACAAAGGCATAATTTGTTGTTGTTGTTGTTAAGTTTCGTTAAGTATCGGTATGTTGTTTGTAGTGTATGGTATGGTTGTAGTGCACCCTGTTGTTACAATACTTAGGTTAGGTTGTTGGGTATGAGTACTTCCATGTGTCAATGAGAGGTCTGGTCGCTGTGGGAAGGAACATATTTTCCTGTGTATAACTGAAATCATGCTGTTTTTACTGTATATGAACATGTACATTTGGTTGTTGTGTGGTCTTTTTATCTATTTTGTGGTGATATTTTCTGCAGGATGTTGTGACATCCTAAACTTGGTCATACCACAGTTATTTGACAGGCTATCAATCAATCTCAGACATTTCCAGTCAAAATTGACCAACGACACTGCAGGTCTGTATGCCAGGGCGAAAAGGTGAACATCTAGCCAAGTTATGATAATGCACGTATGCAGGATTTGTATGCAGGATTCTGACACATACCAAACTTAGCATGTAGTCATAACAGGCTTATTCCTCATATCGCACATATAATATCTGGTCGTGACTGCATGCATCAATTCTACTCTGGGAAAAGAGGTGGTGGTGGTGATGGTGGTGGGCAGGGGCGGCTTGTGCATAAGGGCGATTGGGGCGACGCACTGCCTATAGGGGAAAAGGAAAAAAAAAAAACTCCTGATGTATAAACGCAAAGTCGCGTAAATGATGACATGTACATTTAAATGTAATAATTTTTATAATATAATTTATAATAATAATATTTTTTCTGTCGGATTCTACCACTAGACCGTCTGATCTGCCTCTTTATGTCATTGTCGAATCAGGTAACAGTCATTCAGTCAGCCTAAAGTCGTGCTTCAAATGGCCACGCCCCTTCTGGGGCGATTTGGGGCGAAATGAAAATCGCCCCAGACCTCTCCCATTGACTCCCATGTTAAATCCATTTTTTTCACAAAACAGAGCTCTCAATGCATTCTCTATGGCTTCCGGGAGGGCTCGCCCCTCCATGTCGTGTCATAAGTAATGGACGTAAAAGCCTATACGAACGTCATACAGCTTCGGCTGAGGCATATTCTGTCAAGATGGCACCTGTTCAGTGCAACAACTTGATTCGCTCTTTGACAGAAACTCCTTTTTAGTCGGCGTACTAATGAAGATAAATTGACAACAAAACAATTAGGACTTCCTAGACCAAATGTATCCATTCAGGTTTCTACAAAGGGAGGGAAATCCTACATCCAAGAATTGGAACGAAAGAAAATCGCGGTCGTGAAGTGGCTGACGCGGTCTGTATTTCTATATACCACTGTCACTTTTCATAGGTTTCACAGTGTGTTTTACAGTTCGCTTCTTGCACTAACACTGAATCATTTTTTATGTGATGACTTATTTTGCTTTTGTAAGCCAATACTTTCAAGATCAGTCAATAAATATTGTTGGTTTTGACTTATGTTACCCCTTCTTTATGTTGTTACTGGACATATCATGTGTCCTGTTAAGCTATGTTATATCATACAACATTTGAGACACGTGGATAATGAAAAAGTGGGATAATTTAATGTGGAGCCACATCATGTTTGCTTATGAAGGCTCCTGGATGCAACTTTCTTCCATAGCTTTCCACCTGTAACTTGCTACTCTAGCTATGTAGCAAGAGGGGACATATTACTGTTGTGTGCTGCCAATAGTGAACAAAAAGGTATTGCTGTATGAGTTAATCAGTTAACTTAATGTACCTACTGAGTGGGTCGCCTTAATCATTATCAAAAAAATTGCCCCCCCCTGAGAATTTTTTCAGGAGCCGCCACTGGTGGTGGGGGATACCTGGGTGGTCACCTCAACAACAGACTGGACTGGAAATGTAACATTGAGACAGTCTACAGGAGGAGACAGAGCAGACTCTACTTCTTGAGGAAGCTTAGGTCCTTTCATGTGTGCAGCAAGATGCTGCATATCTTTTACCAGTCTGTTGTGGCAAGTGCCATTTTCTTTACATCCATCTGTTTGGGGCAGCAGCAATGGAGCTAGTGACACTAAGAAACTGAACAAGCTGAAAAAGAAGAATCATTCTTTGCTGGGGACTGCTCTGGAGCCCCTAGAGTTGATTGCGAGGAGAAAACGATGTGGCACAAACTGCTCAACATAATGGACAGCACTGAGCATCCCGTACATGGCCTACTGGTCAGACAACCGAGAACATTCAGTCAGGGACTCCCCCAGCACCGCTGTAATAAGAAACGCTACAGGAAGTCATTCCTTCCCATGCCTATCACACTTTATAACTACAAGGGCACTCGGAGAGCACAGACCTTCACCAAGGCCAAATGCAATGGCAATCAAAATCAGCCAGCAGCATAAACCAATGGACCACTATTATAGATTACATATCGAACAATGTAACCTGTTAAACATGCTTAGACATAAATAAGAATGTAAGCCTATACTGTACTGTGAATAAATAAATGTATGTATCTTTCAGCAGAGTAGAAAGAGCTTTTTGCATTGCATTGTGTTATGCTTGATAAAGTGGGAAGACAAAGGAAATGTGTGTGTAATTTTCATTCCAGACAGTTATTCTGCCAAATGACTAAAGTGATGCTACTGAGTAGTATACAATGCTCCGTGTTTGCTCCATTTATTAAGGCCTGTGTTTCCTGACAACCAGTGTCATACAAACACAATTCTTGTCAAACTCTGTCCTTGACTCGGCTACTTGGCAAAGTGAGTTATTTTTTTCGCTTGTGTTAGAAACTGTAAATATTTTGTCATTTTTGGAACTATTTTCATGTGTCCATTTACCAAATGAATGGCCAAAGGCCTAATCTTGACTTTGAATGAGATAAAGGTGTAGAGGTCGCCCTCTGGTGGTACGTAAGCATTGCACAGCTACACTAGTTGTCTGTCTCCTCTCACGACCCGTCCGCCAAACCCATAATTCCCCGCGCCCAGACAAGATGGAAGAGAACAGCAGCCGCAGGAGAACAATGTTTTGGCAGTAAAAACTCAAAGGAACGATTACGGGGGAAAATATAAACGCTATAGAGTCGGTTGCGGTCATGTATTGGTGAGTGTGACTGAACATTACTTTTTGCTTTAGATTAAATATGGATATGTATCGAATAACGTAGGATGTAAACGCCAAAATCAGATCACAGTCGCTCAAGCGAGAGATGCATTCAATGCCAAGCATCATTGTTTCGGTGTTGCATTGGCCATTTAATGCGGGGTTTCATATTATACGAATGCTATGTGGTTAGATTAGCTGAAATATAAGCTTATTTGGCTCAATCGAACACTTGCTATTTCAGTATGACCTACGGCACTGTAAACTTTTTGGAATGTGTACTAATATGCAGTCGTTGGAAATAGCAAGCTATAATTAGAGTTATAGCTAGCAAGCAAACGTTTTTAGCAGCCATCTAATGCTATCGCTAGTCAGTTAGCTGGCTAGGCTACGTATTTCTTTCTCCACGAGAATGCATGCTAGTTAGCTAGCTAGCTAGTTAGCAAACCGTCTTTCAAAGACAGACTGCATGATTGCGGTCATCAATTATTTAGTGTTTTCGTTTAAATTCATTTTTTTGTCACATTTCCAATGCCTCTCGCCAATGACGAATTGTATGAAAATGGTACGAACTGGGTATAGACACAAATATATCTATGGCGCGTTAATGCAACATGTAACGATATTGTTTGCCTGCTAGCCATGTTGTAACAAGTCAGTTCTTTGATGCGATGAATTAGTTAGCCACACTGTAGCAATGTCTCGTGCGGAAAATAAAGCTTCGAATTACGGTTTTCCATTATTTCACCATCAGAACTACGGTAAATACGGCGAAACATTATGTAAAATTATATGTATGGACAATGGTTTAGAGACCGTAAGTAACTAAATGGAATTTCTGGAGTAACTGGCTAGCTCGTTAGCTGGCTATTTCGCATGAACGAGGTTAGGTCGATAGCAAGATAGCTATGTTCATCACAATAGTCCGCTTCGCCGACAATTCAATGTCGTCTAACCAAATGGTCTGTAGACTAGACTATAAACTCGCATGCCTTCATTTAAGTAAGGCTTTGACAACCTCACTCAATGCAATTATTTCATGAAATTTAACGCTAAAATTTCAAACGACTGGACTATTGTAGGACTGAAGTTATCAATATGCTTAGTGCACTTGTCCCCTGAGAATATGGGATATTGTATTCCGATATAATGGCAGTCTCCGCGTCTTTGTGTCCAGTCTTGTTGATAAACCTTCACATGGTTATTCAATGTAATGCAGTTTAGTGTTTCGTGCACGAACTCAAACATGTCATTTGTCTAAGCAGTCTGTGTCAACGTTTTATAACTGACCCACAGGCTAGGTATCACAATAATCCCCAGTCATTGGTATTAGTGATGCATTCACTAAACGTCCCGTATAAGTATTAATACGTCTAAGTTTTAGCTCTTAAAAAGTACAGCCAACACTTAACATGTAACCATGATAAAACATGGCGTGTTTAGATTGTGTATGTCAATATAGCTCAGTAGTAGGCCGATTTATACTTTACAGGTTTGAAAAAAATGAGTAAAAGCTATTATTTTGGTTTGACTCCTAGTGGTTCACTAATATTTGGACTTCCATGTTTATTAACTGAAGTGTGTAGCCTACATGATGTGTATGGGAGTCATTTCCCTTGTCAGGTCAGTTCTTGATTGGCCCCAGTATTTGATGGGTTGATTCCTGCTGTCGGGAGGTTAAGCCCTTACAGTCTAACTAGCTTACGTAGCCTGTAATCCTCCTTGACCTACACAGATAAAGGCTAATCATTGGAAGTTGAGGCTTTGATTTTGCCATCATCTGTGATAACCTCCAGTGACACACATGCTAGGAGCTGACTAATAAACGACTCATCCAGCCTCAGTTAGCCAGTTATTTATGTGAATAAGATACAAGGTAGATTTGGTCCACATGTTACTTTGAAGTGATACCCCACACATGTTAACTGCTGTTGCTGAGCATTGTAAATAAAGTCCACAGGAAACAGTCTTATGTGTTTTTATAAGAACTATTTTGGTTGTGATTTTGTTGCAAAACAACCTAACTTCACAAGTGGTCTGTATTTTCCATGCATAATATAGGAATTTAATTAATTTGGTCTGAATTTCAATCGTGCACAATTCAATATAGGTTATATATTAATAGTTGCCTAGATTGATTTACTTCGCTATCCTTAGGCAAAAGTAATGGGGCAGGCGTTTTAATAGACGTACTATAAACAGGTCACCATTCCTTTGTGAGATCACATGACTTGGCTTGCTTTGGGCTTGTTAAAAAAAAAATCAATCTCCTTCCCCTCCGGTCAGAATGCATAGTAATCCTGTAGGGTAAAGCCAGAGAAATCCGATCAAGCAATTAATGTGCGAGTGAAAGGAGGAGCGGTGTGTGCATACAGCCCATCTGTGTGTCTTGATTTGATCTGGTGTCAAGGCTATGACCGAACGAGCGCACAAAAGTACGAGTGAGGTCGAGATCGCGTGTCCTCAGTCTCCACCCAAAAAACTTTACCCTCAGATGGTGATGGGACAGGAAGTGGGTCACACAGTGAATTATTAGTGTCATTATTTATTTAATTTTATTTTGAGAAGGTGTGAGGGAATCGGATTATAAGAACGTGGTTCGCTGTGTGCAGATCTGTGACTGTCCGGCTATTTTGAGAGGCAGTGGAGTGGCAGAAGGACTGCCCAGTCAGCAGCGATGGGGACAGCGTTTCAGACCTCTCGGTGAAACGCTCTGCGTGTACAGCATAAAATAGGCTAAAATCTCACCATGTACAACAAGCAGGATTTGGGCTGTTTCACATAATGATGTCCCCCCCTGCAAAACCACACAAAAAAATATTAAATATTTGCGTGGTAACTAAAAAAAATAAAAAAAAAATATCTGTCTTTGCAAATGATATCCACCTCCTTGCAACTAATGTCCTATCTCCTCTCTCTCTCTCTCTCTCTCTCTCTGCAGGATATCCCCTTTGTAGTGCTTTTGTCTTTCTCTTTCCCCCCTCCTTTTTTTCTTTCTCTTGAATGAACGGACGCCCCTTCCTCCAGGACCACGCCAACGGCAGCAGCTTCACCACCATGAGCCTCATCCAGGACAAGCTGGGCAACGAGTTCCTGCGCAGCAACGGCGCAATGGATCCCAACTTCCCACCCGCCAGCATGCTGATGTTCAGCCACCTGCCCCCGGTCACCAGCTTCACCCGTCTGGCCTCGCAGTCCGTCATGGCGGACCTTCCGCAGGAGATGATCCTTAAGAAGGAGCGCGACTCGCCCGAGCACGGCTATTTCCACGGCATGGGCATCAAGCAGGAGAAGCTGAGCGAGCTCGACTACCGCTTGCCGCTCTACGGCGTGCCACCTTCCACCGGGCACCACGTCACAGCCGTTGCCAACTCTGCGGTGGCACAGGGAGGTGGCGGGAAGGGGGCGGGCAACATGGACATGCTGGACATGTCTCTGGGCAACCACCAGAACATGCTTCTGCATGACCTCAGCCTTAGCAATGTAAGTGGTGATGGGACAGTCCTGCGATGCTATTTTTTGCAAAAGTCACCATTTGTTGCGATAGTGCTTTATGCGTTTAAGCTGTATTATCCCATGTCAGTGTGATGGTGATGGATAGATGGATGTTTGGCAAATGAAATAGTGAGGCCTTGCATGCTGGAGCCTTGCGGATAACTGCATGTGCCACTGAGTCTGCGTAGATCATTTCTATAAAATCCAACAGCGTCATAATCTGAATTATCCATGCCATCAGGCGGTGCTTTCAGGTTCCTTGCAGCTATTTACATTTAAAAATTATTTTATGTTCTAAATGAAAAATGTTCTATCATTTTTTGGGCAGCTGACCCAAGTGAAAAAAATGTGACTTAGAAACCTTGAAGGCCTGACGGCTGAAAGCAAGACCCCCCTCTCTCCTTTTAATTGTTTTCCTGGATGCCCACTGTCTTCATTATGGTCATCTGCACCCCCCACCCCCTCATTAGCCTAATCTGTGCTTTGTCAGCAGTTCTCGGGGAGATTGGGGAAGGAGCCCAAAGAGGGCACGGGTCGGCGAAGCAAGAAGGCCAATGGAGAGGGACACGAGGGCAAAGCCCGCAGGAAACGAGGGGATGCTGCAAAGGTACACACACACACACACACACACACACACACTCATTCACAGGTGCACATCCTCACACACACTCTTACAAGCACTAGGACACACACAAACACACACACATAGAGGCACTTGCACAGAGACCTTTACTTAAAAAGAAAGCCAATAGACAGGGACAACAGTGTAAAGCTCAGAGTTAACGAGGGCTCTCCACCACAAAAGTGCCCCCCCCCCCCTCCACACACACACACGCACGCACGCACGCACGCACGCACGCACGCACGCACGCACGCACACACACACGCACACACACACACACAATACCCCATCATTAGGGAGGTCCATTTCTCAGTCTTCAGCTTGTCCTTGAGAGTGAGTACCTTGAATAATTGTCTTGACAAAATACTTGATTCTGATTGGCCCCTTTTGTTATGAATAGTGTCAGAATGTTGCCACAGGCAACCAGTAAGGTTTTTTTTTTTAGCCTCAGAAACTATTTAGACGCTGTTACTTGAGTTGTCAAACCATTCAAATGTCATGTTCTGACTGATGTGCCTTTCTTATCTCTCTTTCTTGCTGTTTTGTTTACCACTGACTACTTTTCTCTCTCTCTCCTTTTCTTCCTCTTTTTCCTTTGTACCATATGAATTTCCTTAGAAATAAACTTTAAGCAATTTCTCCTGTACTGCTGAACTTGAGCATAGATGAAGGGTCAGAAGATACCATCTCTCCTTTTCAATTATGCTACAGTATTGTGCAAGAGTCTTGGGCACTTCAGTTGTTGCACAAAACATTTGTCTTAGGCAGCTATTTTCTATCCTTATTAGCATGGCAATAGGAGATGTGTGTTTTCAGAAACTGTTCCAGTGAGCCATTTATGTAAGGGATAATGGCTGCCGAGGTGTTCCGTCACACTTAGCGAAGAAAAAGCCACTCTGCTTTGCATCGTGGAGTTCTTTGCCTCCACCTCGGCCAATATCTTCACACCTCAAAGGCCGTTATCCCGGTTATACCCCGTCTGCCACACATATTTAGGCATGCATGTATAGCCCACCTAAGCAACATTAGGTTTAGTTTTTAAAATCCTACTTAGGTTTGTAGTACTACTTTCTTTAGTCACCGACAAGGATAACATTGGATAGTTTGCTTGGCTACGTTTGAATCCGTTGTTGCAAAGCTCAAATCCTTTAGCTATTAAGCTGTTACTGGTCTACGCTTGCTAGCTTGCCAGCTTGGTAGTTCTCCAGATAACATGTTAGTTAACCATGGAATTCATCACGTTTACACCACTTAGAAAAATCAGAGAATATGGTTATTATTCATTCATCATCTTGCTGTACTACACACTCACTGTAGTAGCCTCTATCGAAGGGCAGCTTTTCAATTAACCCGTTCTTTACTATGGATATTATAGTTTCCATTTTATCCAAAGCACTGATATGGAACGGTAATTAAAATGTTTTACTTGATTCATTTTCATTTGGGATTACATGACGGGACAAAGAATCAACCTGTCAAAATCCAAAAGAACTGGAAAGTTATAACCTACCTGCAAAGTACCATAAAACTGTACAAGTGTACCTATAAGTGAATTGATGCCTGTTCGAAGACACTTTGTATGTTTTATTTAATCATTTTCAGGCATCCTCACATTAAACTTCACAGATGCCTAAAACCTTTGCACCGTGCTGTATATTAACCTCTTTCTCTCCCTCTGTCTCCCTCTAGTCACTGATGCTGGATGGGGAAGGGGGTCCAATGTCCCCGAACACCAAGCCGCACATCTGTGAGCACTGCAACGCAGCCTTCCGCAGCTCCTACCACCTGCGCAGACACGTGCTCATCCATACAGGTGAGACGCTTTCTCTGGTGACCGCATGCACGCACACATATATACCTACACACACACACACACCACACAGCTTGCAGATCACTCTCGTTCAGCGCATACATAGGATACCTCTGTTAAGCAATGGTAGCAGTTCTGCTGTAGTTGTGGTCATAGCTACTGTAAGTGGTCCACCAGCTTACGTTTTTTAAATATATTACTGCAGCTTTTGGGGCTGCACACAGAAGACCATGTGAATCTGATAGCTACTCGTGTCTGTCTGTGTGTGTGTGATTTTAAAGCAGGGCCGTGTGAATTTAAAAGCGCTTCTGTTCTATGTGTTTGTGACTGTATGTGTACATCAACAAACTTTCCCTGTTTTTTTGTGTGTGACTTTGAAGAAAGGCCGTGTGAATCTAAAAGCTGTTCCTCTGTGTGTGTGTGTTATTTTTAATTTAATGCGGGACGCGGGCGCTTGTATTATTTCTGATGGCACAGGGGAGAGGCCCTTCAGGTGCAGTCAGTGCAACATGAGCTTCATCCAGAAGTACCTTCTCCAGCGACATGAGAAGATCCACAGCGGTGAGTCCACACACACATACGTGTACACACACAAACACACATACACACACCCACTGATTAACTGCAAGTTAAACTTCTGTATTTGGGGGTCAAGCAGAGAAGCTGCGCAGACATATTATAATTTCATAAGTTAAATTGAAGGGACCATAACATCAGCTAGATAACTAGCTACCATTTTTATGCAAATGGGACGCTGATATCTAAAGCCTTTAAGGTTATTCAGAGGCTTCCTTGGCTGGTTTGCTAGCATATCGTAATGGGGTATAATAGCGGCATGCAGGTGTTATCGGCTACGTTCCCGTTGTCACGTAAACAATCGATATGTTAGGTTTAATAGATTTAACAGACTGGCTGATTTTTAACACACTGGCCGATAACCGACGTAGCTACCCTATAGCAACCAGGCAGCAAACAATCAGGGGGGTGGGGGGGACTATAATCTTGTTGCTCCCATTCCCACTGATACTCTTACTAGGTCGCCAGGGGGTAGAATGACCCCCCCCCCCCCCCTATTGTCACGCGACTCCAGTACATGAAAAATAACAGCTTTTAGAGCTAATCTACAATTACTAGCTAGCCCTAGTCTTCAGGGTTAAGCACTTTGCTCATTTGCACCAGTTAACTAGGAGGAACTAGTGAGAAGGATGCCTGTGTTAGAATGTGGATAGTTTTCCATTGACCTCATAATGTGTTTTTACCAAAGGCTATTCTATCACACTTAAGTATGTCAATGTGGACTGGTATATACTTAGCATGTAGTATTACCAATATGGACCGTGTGCTATTTTAACTGGCTGGGGATGCACTGACTATTTCTGTGTGTGTGTGTGGTGCAGGAGAGAAGCCATTTAGCTGTGACCAGTGCAACATGCGCTTCATTCAGAAGTACCACATGGAGAGACACAAGAGGACTCACAGTGGAGAAAAGCCATACAAATGTGAAAACTGCCAACAGGTAAGATTGATAAGGGCTTTGGATCTATTCTGTGCCGATCTGGTGCTATAATCAGTCAGCATTTGTAGATCTTTTAAATGTAGATATAGGCTGACCTTGGAATTGGTTGTTAATACATGTTTTTATTATTATATCATTGGCCATAGTGTATCTCCTCAAATTGGATTTGTTGGTTTCAGCCCTTACAAAGAACCTTTTGTATTTGTCTAGTGGGACTATAGTAGTAGATTATGTAGCTGTTAACAGTAGTTGTGATTTGTATATAGCAGTGAGCTGAAGCGTGTGGTCTATGGAGTGGGGTTAAGTAAACTGTTTTGCTGAATGAATTAACCCGCACACACAGCTCTGCTGTAATCTTGCCTCCCTCCGCTCTCTGTCCCTTCTCCACTTAGTATTTCTCACGCACCGACCGATTACTGAAGCACAAGCGCACCTGTGAAGAAGCCATAAAGAAGGGCCTGGACCCATCCCTGCTGGACCTCGGGGAAGACGACCTCGGCCAGGGCAGCTACCTCCTCACTCAGGGAACCCCCGCCGCTCCCAACGGGGGACGCAAGCGAGGCAAAGGCAAAGGCGAGGGCGGCGGTGAGCGCCGCAGGAAAAAGGCGGCCTCTTCCTCGCTCCACATGCCCAGGGGCCTGGGCCTGCAGGACTACGGCGGCGACCTCGCGTCAGGCTCGGGGGCGGGCCAGGCTGGGGGGGCTTCGTCCGGTGCAGGGGGCAACCACATGGGCCGCACGCCCAAGCTGATGTTCAAGAAGGCCGGCCGTAACAAGGGCCTGGACAAGAGCCTGCTCTCCATGGCGGAGGAGGACGGCAGCTCGGGCTCTGGGATCCACGGACAGAAGCTCTCGGCCGGGGAGGGAGGCGGAGGAGGGGGGCTGGACAACCTGGGTCTCATGCAGAGCTCCGGAGGCCCCAAGCAATCAGGCAACAGCAGCAACTATGACGACGCCATGCAGTTCCTGAAGAAGCGACGCTACCTGCACGCAGCTAACAATGGGGGAGGCGCCAACGGCGGGGGGAGCCAGCAGAACGACTACGGGCATCTGCCCCAGCCCCAACAGAACGTCATCCAGGGCGGCCTTGGCGGCGAGCCCACCTTGGCCCTTTTGGACACCTCGCCGCTGATCAGCGTGGACAAGCACGACAAGTCGGGCATCCCGGACGAGGTGCTGCAGAGCCTGCTGGACCACTACAGCAACAAGCCTGACAACTCACACCACCACCATCACCACCACCACCATCACCACCACGACGATGTCAACTTCGACCTCTCCGGTGGCCACCACGAGCTGCAGCCGGCCGACGTCATCGGGCCCGACGACGAGGACTCGCCGGGCGGCTCGGGCGACAAGACGGTGGTGATGCACGAGTACTCTAAGTTCCTTCTGCAGACGCTGGAGCGCACCAGCCACAGCTCGGGCTTCCCCCTTGGCCCCTCGGCCCCCTTCCCCAGCCTGCTGACAGCCAGCAGCCCGGGGCCGTCCTCCTCCTCCACCCTCTTCTCCGACAAGCACGTCTACACCACCTCGCCGCTGGAGTGCGGCTACACGCAGCCCGTTAGCTCACCGCTGGCGCCCTCTTCCTCCTCTTCCTCTTCCTCCGCCACCGGCAAAGCCCACTTCAGCATGCTGGTGTCGGCGCCCTCACCCCCCAGCCACGCCTCAGGCTCTGCGGGCGCCTCACAGGGCGGGTACCACCTCAGCAGCCTGGATTCAGCCGGCCACCAGCAGCTCACCCCGTCACAGGAGCTCACTGACCAGCTGGAGAAACAGCACTCGCCTCCCTACCAGCTCGCCTCCGACGTGGCCAATAGAGCCGGTTCTGGAGGTCAGAAGGACGGGAAGAATGGTGGCGGTTCTGGGAGAGGAGTGGGCTCAGACAGCGGAACCACCGCCAGCACCAATGGCAGCTCAGGCAATGGGCCGGTCTACCCGGACCTAGCGGCGCTGGAGCACTCGAAGGAGGTGGACCTGCGCTCCACGTTCCAGATCGAGAACTTCGCCCAGGCCTTCGGCGCGCAGTTCAAGAACGGCCGCGGCACCCCGCTGTCGGCGTATGGCGGCGGTGGCCCCGAGGACCACCAGTTGTCGCGGACTCCCGTCTCGGAATTCTCAGGGTATACTAGTCTGTTGGCGGACGTCGGCGAGCCCGCTAACTCAGGATCCAAAACTCCCACGAGCCAAAGCTACAGGTAAATGGGGTCGTCCAAGGAAGGGGGGGGGCGGGGTCTTCCAACCTCAGTGTTTATCGGAAACCTAATCGACCCCACTTCAACCCCCCCCACCAATTCATTTTATAACAACATTTAAACAAAACAAAAAAAGACTTATTACACTGCCATTAAATGTTAATATGAGACTCTACCAGGGAAGGTCTTCAAGACCTCATGCAATTTTTTCTAAAAAGTTCTCCTTTTTAATATGTATTCAGTCCCCATGTCTTTATTTTAAAACTTTAGCTTAGTGCGTATGATATTGTTTTTTTTTTAGAAGGTTTTCAATGTAATTTTTTCTTCCTCGATGAAAACTAGAGGGTAGCTATGAACTGGCTTGTGTTCCTAAAATCCCTTGTGTGTTTTAGCAATCACGATGCATTTGTAAAATAGTAATGATGATTATGATTAAAGTAATAACATGTGTCAGGGAGAGGCCCAGTATTCAAAAGGCAAAAAAACCCTATGTATTGTCTGTTACAATAATGAAAAGTATTACTCAGGAAAAAAAAGCAGCAAACTAAGAGGTTATTTTTGTTTCTCGTTTTTTGTTTCTCTTTCTCTTTCATGATGAGATGCAACTAGCACTCTTGTTTGTATTTTTGACTGGTTTACTTATGAAAGTACATTTAAGCGTTTGTTTGTTGTTTTTTTTTTTTTTTTTAATCTTCCTCCAGGAAAGAGACTAGCCAGTCGTGAATCTGTGCATTCAGTCACAGACAGACCTTATCCACTACTAGTGATGTTATGGAGATTATGGTACCGTTTTACTTTGAAACCTAAACACACTCTCTCATTTCTCTTGCTTAAGGCCATAGGTAATCTCTCACACAGATACAGACGCACACACACACAGACGGGCACACACACGCGCACAGACACTCACACACGCAGACGCACACACACACACACACAGACACTCACGCGCACAGACATGCACACACACGTACGCGCACAGACGCACATACACACGCAGACGCACATACACACGCAGACGCACATACACACGCGCGCACGCACACAAACTCTTGGTAAGTATTTATACGTCTCTTCCTCTGAAGTCTGTAGAAGTGGCCACAGGGTGGCATGAGGGGATGGAGAGCCCGTTCTTCCGTGTTCACTCTGGTTTTACTTTTTTGCTTTTGTTTGCTTTTGTTTTGGCATCCTCTTCTTTTGCAAGGAATCAATGAGCACTTTTTTAACCAACCGTTTTAACCATTGAGAAAAACAGAACTGATTCAGCCCAGTCACATTTTATGTTTTGATTTTGAAAGAAAAAGGTTTGGATTTTTTATTTTATTTTATTTTTGTGGAGAAAGCTGTGAGTTTTGGGGGGGGGGGTGGGATGGGTAGGGGCCTGGGAGGGTTATGATCAAGGGCATTTGGGTGGGGGTTGGGGGGGTGGTAGATGAGGTGGGGCAGGGTGGGGAACTTGGATGCTATGCCATTATTGTTTGTAATATTGATATGTAGTGGAGCCTTGGGTTCAAGTTACAGGACCTTCTTTGTATTAAAGTGTATTTAAATATTAATGTTTTTTTTTTTAATTATTATTTTATATGTTTTTACTCCAAGAGAGTGGCCACATTTAGGGCAATCCTACCTCTCCAATTCAAACACTGACTCAGGTGTGATCAGTGCATGCAAACAAAACAGGCTGTTCTTTTTGTATATCCATATAATCCCCTGCTGATACAAGCCTACAAGGACACACCATCATTGAGCAAATGATACATGGGAAAAAAAATACATGCAAGTCTTTTTTTTTTTGACCTAAAACCTGTGGTTTTTAATGTATTTTGTTGGCTCTTGAAAGAAAAAGGAAAGAAAGACAAAAAAAAAGACATTTGAAAAATCAGGAACGTGTGAGAAGATGGAGGAATGAGGACATTTGGTGTGAGCAAAGTGATTGTTTTGCCCCTCTCCCCTTTCCCCTCCCACTTAAATGGTAATGCAGTTTTGATAACTTTCTTTTGTGATTGAACACTACTCCGCTCTGTCTTCCATGGTTACTTTTCTTTTTTTTAAACTCTTTTTTTTTAGTCTTGAGCGGCTAGAGTGTGATGTTTTACAATTTTCGGCTGCTGGCCTCCGCTTGTTCCCCCTGTACCCCAAGACCTGTTGGGGCGGGGTCAGTGGTGACCTTTTTGGGTGAAATATCACCAGAGGCAAAGACCCCCCCCCCCTTTTTTGTTGTTGTTTTTGCCACCCCAGCTATGCGCTATGCTTTCAAAAAGAGAACAATGGAATGGAGAATCGCAAGAGCGATCTCAAAAAGAAAAATAGGATTGACCATAATATACCTCATATCAGTGTAAATGGGAAAACAAGAAAAAGATATAATTTTGTTGTAAGCAGAATCCCAGGGACAAGTGTTAAAATGTTTGTAGTGAATAGCAATTGAGACTTTTTTTTTTTAAGAAAACAGAACGACATATCCCAGTTAGTGGTGGACTCTTTTGCGGATCCGGTCCTGATCAGGTCCCGATTCGTCCCAGAGTCCCCAGTTCCGTTGGGATAAAGTAGCCCTGTGTTCCTTTTCTTAGCACCCCCGGGGTTGGCTATTATAGGGAGAGACTTGATTGGAGGGGCAAATGAACATTTTTTTTTTTTTTTTTTTTTTTTTTTCCTTTTCGTTGTTTTGGTTTTTGATCTATGGAGTCATGCCAAGCAGTGTTGGGTTCTAGGTTGACGCCCTCTTTTAGGATTCTCTCTCTAAGATGATTTCACATCATCCCTTACTCCCCATCTAACTTTTGTTACTTGCCATAAAAAAAATGTGTTTTTGATATGATGTCTAGAATGACTTTTGTTTACAATAATGTACAAATACACTAAACGTGTGTGATATTTTTCATTCTGACTTTTTTTTTCTGATATGCATGATATGAAGTTTTTTTTTCTTTTTTTTTATATGGCATTTCTGTGATCACCATCAACACACCAAAATGTTTGTAGCGTTATGCTTCCCAATGTCCCTTCTCCATTCAGAACTTGTTTTGCAAGGTTCTGCCCATCAAATGACTTTATAAATGATTAGATAAGCCAATAAAAACCTTTTGTTATGAGAGCGTACCAGTGGTCTAATAATGAATGAGTAATCACAAGACAATAACTAAGCTACTTTTGAAATGTTGTAGTCGCAGTGAATGGATGCATCTCGTTTTGAAATCAAACAGAACAGCAGTGTAAAGACTAGTCTCCCACCCCAAATTAGTCTTTACATAGTACTGCAGTAAAAAGTTCAGGATGTTCGCAAATGAGATCAAACTAAGTTTTCTGCTCCACCCAGCAGGGAGTGTCCTCCACCTTGAGGTAGATTAAACTTAGTTTTGAACTTGAACTTTCTCCTCACAGAACCTTTAGCAAAAAAAAAAAACTAGAAACAAAGGCTCCATTTCAAATGCAGCACATGTAAACAAGTGAAATAATGTTTTACTGCTGTTTTCAGTAACTTATGGCTTGATAAGTCATTTCCTGAGCATGTGGGATCCTTACCGAAATGGAAAAATACTTTTGATTAATGACTGACTGCAAAATAATAGAACCAAGCATTGGTAAGAGTATAGTAAAATAGAAAGGTGCACCAGCAGTAGAATAGTACAGCAGCACAACATGGCAAACATGGTCTGGACATTCCATTGATTGGTGATGCCCCAAACTGTTTTCACTTTATTTTCAAACCAAATATGCAGGTACTGTTTCGGGTGCGGGCTTGGAGAGGTCAGGCTCTGTTTTTTTTAAAAGTCCTTTTCAGACCGTAATCCTTAGAAGTGCAGAAGAGGGGAGACTGAAGTCACTTCAGTAGAGAGATCTTCATAAAATACAAGTATCAGCTTTTAATGAAGTTAATTGTGCCACAGAGGTGTTATTCAGAGCTTCATTACGTTTGGTTTAATCTTAAAATTTTCAGACATTCTATACTTACTCTACATACTATAACAGGGAGATCAGGAGCGTCATAACCATAATCCACACTGATTGTGTGTGGATGCAAGTCTTTTCTAGCACGTCTGATTATGGGAGGGTAGCTGAGACACAGAAGTAGATACCGACTTTCATCGGTCGGAGTCCACCTTTCTCTGTAAACCTCTGTAACCTCTGTAAACTGCACCTGTGTTTGTCATGGAAAAAAAAACAACTCTCTCTAACCTTACTGCCGGAGAGCCGAGCTTTTCCCGTTTTAAGGCTGATGCTTGTTATAAAGGACAGGTGAGCAAGAGCTCTGTTTAACAGTGCTATATGCATAGAAAACTCGATTTTAAATAATATAAAATAATATCTACAAAATATTCTGAAATTTTGCCTGATTTATCATCCATCATGTATTATCAGGGGCTTTCAGATTCACACATGCTGTTCATTTTTTGATTGTCATGAACACGGTAACTGTAACTGCTCTGTGTGAACAAGTGTAGAAAAGTACTCCGCTTAGACTGATTCCATTTCTGGCAAAATGTTTACACCGTTTACGTGAGATTTTTTTTACATGTTCATCTTGTTCTTTGATGGTCTGGGTTTGTCATGAACCACTAGAGGGCAGTCCAGATCCTAGTTGAAAACCAGAGAAGTCGTCAGGGAAACCTATTCTTCAGGCCTGTACGTGCTGCGGTACTGTATCAGGATTTTAGAGTTCAACCACTGCTTTCCAGATTGCATTTCACAACAAAAGTTCAAGTTCCTAGAAAACCACTTAAGACAGCATCAGGTGTGCTTTAGAGGTGTCTCATTACCTTTGAACAGAATACCCTTTCTTTTTTCCACGTCACCTCCTTACAAAGGCCTTTTTTGCTTCCTTGAATTCATGTTAAGAATTATGAAAGTGTAGTTAGATCGCCTACACCCATCTGAATAATCTCTCGCATATAATCCAATGTTTATGCAGGGACAACTCAAAGATCACTGTCTATGTGGCATTCTTACTTATGGCCTGTGATGTCATTGCTACGTAATTTACTGTCACTGTCAACACATTCATGCCATATAATGTCAGTAACCTACTGGTAGCCAGCTGTCTCCTAGGTCAAAATACAGTATGTATATAGCCTCAGTATTACAGTTATAGACCTATGTATCCATTCATTCAGCATAAGGTACTTACTGGAAAGCCATACGTGTTTTTGTTTGTCTGTAATCAATTTGTGTGTGCCACTCATGTTTTTTATTATAGTGGGTGTCACACTGTGGTATTTTCCACAGTTTAGATCATTCTGCTATGTTACAAATGATTAATCATGGCATTACAACAATGTTTCCTATTTTGAGGCCACATTGCAGTGCCAGGTGTGTTAAGAGCCCATTCGTGACGTATACTTGTCTCTCTACAATGACATTCCACATTCCCACGTCTTTGAGGCTAAAGCAATGACTAAAACATTGCAACATTGATCCAGTCACCGAGAAGATAAGTTCAAGTGGGCAGACATTGAACATGTTCTTTTTTTAACTCCACTTTGCGTCACATCAATATCTTCCTTCTGATAAGGCCGATCTCCATGGCCATAACTCAGGACAGAGTAGGGTGGGTTACTTCAGGCATGTCAGATCTAGAATAAGTAACTCGCTCCGAACAAACAAAAGATAATATTTTCCAACGTATGTGCAGAACTTTCAAGGAGTCTTAAAGTGCTTGTTTTTTGTTCCCTGAGTGTGGCTATGCAAACTAAAGTACAGGTCGGGAGCTCTGTTTGTAAATGTTATGTATTTGTTTTCACATGTCCTCCTTTAATCCCAATCAATAAGGACAATAGAAACGGTAAATCTCACCTACTTCTTGATTGTCAACAGTCTCACATTCTCATCTGTCCAGTTACACAGAATAATGGCCACATACATTGTCCAATCTTCACCAAATTTTCACAGATGATCTTCAGATCAAGCCTCACAAAAGTAATCACGTGGATTTTTGAGCATTTGATTGTAGCAGACAATCAAAATTGAATCGGATCAATCAAACAGGAAGTGGGCCCATAGGAACACTTAAATCTAGCTACACCAACTTAAAGGACCTACTCAAGACCCTGCCTAAAGGGAGACCTAAAAGAAGTGCCCCATTTTACCACTATAATAGCACTATAATAAGAAAAAACAAAGAAAGAAACATGTTTTTGTTCATTACTCTTCATATAGTTGGTCAAAAACCATGATTGTTATTTGAAGTGAAGTCTTTTTTGATTGATGAAGTTTGTCAAAGATGAGCTGAAGACACAGACTTATCGCAACGGTGTTAATTATCTGACGGCGTGTGTTATCGGCAAACGTTTGCGTTGTCATGTGAATCCATTATTAAACTTAGCATTTTGATTGTTTAACAGAATGGCCGATGTTTGACACTGTCCGATAACTGACATAGGTACGCTACTAAAGTTGTTGGGTTCTTGATTTTCGAAAGCCTTTCCCATGACGGCCAATCAGAATCTGTGGCGAAGCCATCACACAAGAAATGATGACATATCTCAATCTTTGGTGAATTGTTATAAGAGGCATTAAGTTGCCATGGAGATGATGCTCTGCTTGGCCCCCTCATAACTGCTTGCAGCTATATTGTTCATAATCTTTCTTGTCTAAATTGATTGATTAGTGAGTTGATTAGTTTGCGATAGTTACGTAACATTAAACTATAATATATTAGAGGGAAACCATTAGGTTTGTGTGTGTGTGTGTGTGTTAGACAAAGCATACTCTTTCAAGTCAATCACGCCTTTGAATTTAAGTGTAAGGACACACACTCACTTTATTTTTAGTATTTTTAGTCACTTATTACAAAAGAGTAATCTTGAAACCAACAAGTGAGCTCAGCGTTGTTTATTCATTGCTCAGTCTTGGAATTACCTCTTTGAAGTACCTTGATCTCAGAGAGAGAGAGAGATTCAGAAAGCTTTAAACAACAGCCACTGTAGCCTGTTTGAATCACTTCAAAGTAGCTGTCTTTGTGATCGGTGATATTGAAGATATGAAATTATTAATATTTTTTTAAGAGCAGGATTTCTGCTCTCTTTGTTGCATCCTCTGGTACTAAAATAAAACAAGGCTCTGTGCTCTCTAAGATAAAGCCTAATGTTAGCCCCTTAAATCCATTTGCTTAGCCAAATCAGATATATAATGGTGAAGTCTTACATTTGCATTTCAAGTGCATTCTAGGAATCTGAATCGGTTGTTTTAGAGGATCCTGCATGTCTGCCATGTTCTGCAGTGCTATCATTTGGGGTCAGATTGTCTTGTAAGGCTTTCTGACTCCCATTGTAACCTTTTGAATTTACAGGTAAACCAATACCTGAAAGGAAAAACAATCTCATGCATACTTCCTTTAGTGGGCAATTTCAAGAATAGGACACACGTGTGTGTGTGTGTGCGTGTGTGTGTGGTGACAAGGAAATCTTACATCTAAATGGACTAAGGGTGTAATATCCCCAGACTCAAAACAAATCATCAGTTGATCATCAAAAGAAGTGCCCCATTGTACCACTATTAAAAGGAAAAAAACATGTTTTTGTTCATTACTCTTCATATAGTTGGTCAAAAATCATGATTGTTATTTGAAGTCAAGTCTTTTTTGATCCTGCAGATTCGATGGTCAAGTTGCCAAACAGGAAGTCAGGCTATTTCTCAGCAATGATTCTATCTACACCAAACTTGGTGAAGTGATTCAAGACTTTGCCCTGAGGGAGTTATCCACAATTACCCCCTTTAACCACTCACTGGTGCTATAATAAGAAAAAACATGTTTTGAGTTGTTACTCTTCATGTCTTTGGTCTAAAAACAACAGCAAAGCTGCCAAACAGGAAATTATGTCAAAATTAGGTAATTTCTTGATTTATCGACACCAAACTTGATAGTTAGCCGCAAGAGCCTGTCTTAAGACACTCCGAAATCAATTCTGCCATTTCAACACTAGGGAGCACCACAATAAGAAGACATGCGCAGTTATTCATGAAGTTTGTCAAAGATGAGCTGAAGACAAATACTTACTAAAGTTAATCGTTGGGTTCTTGATTTTCAAAACCCTTTCTCATGACGGCCAATCAGAATCTGTGGCGAAGCCATCACACAAGAAATGATGACACATCTCAATCTTTGGTGAATTGTTATAAAACTTGGTAGGAGAGCTTACAAACATGCCCTTGACATGATGGCATTAAGTTGCCATGGAGATGATGCTCTGCTTGGCCCCCTCATAACTGCTTGCAGCTTTATTGTTCATAATCTTTCTTGTCTAAATTGATTGATTAGTGAGTTGATTAGTTTGCGATAGTTACATCAAACTAATATATTAGAGGGAGACCATTTAGGTATGTGTGTGTGTGTGTGTGTGTAAGATGAAGCATACCTTTCCAGTCAATCACGCCCTTGAATTTAAGTGTAAGGACAGACACTCACTTTATTTTTAGTCAAGTATTACAAAAGAGTAATCTTGAAACCAACAAGTGCGCTCAGGGTTTATTCATTGCTCAGTCTTGGAATTACTTCCCTGAAGTACCTTGATCTAAGAGAGAGAGAGGTTCAGAAAGCTTTAAACAAAAGCCTGTTTGAATCACTTCAAAGTAGCTGTCTTTGTGGCCGGTGATATTGAAGATATTAAATTATTAATACTTTTTCAAGAGCAGGATTTCTGATCTCTTTGTTGCATCCTCTGGTACTAAAATAAAGCAAGGCTCTGTGCTCTCTAAGATAAAGCCTAATGTTAGCCCCTTAAATCCATTTGCTTAGCCAAATCAGATATATAATGGTGAAGTCTTACATTTGCATTTCAAGTGCATTCTAGGCCTTTGTGGTATCCGTCGAAGGATAAATAGTTAGATGATACGCCTCTGCTACCGGTAGCATTCTGCCAGCTTTGTCTGGTTTCGGGGTAAATAAGCATAGAAATCGTAAGTCGAAGTCGTAACGGAGGGACTTCTTAACGGCAGTACACCAGGATGTTTAAAACAGGCTCATGCTGTTCACACAAGGTCAGTGGTTCACACATAGCATTTAAAGGTGCAGTCTGTGATTCTGATTCTTGCTGATATTTGAGCTCAAAAGCCAATCAGATTACACCACTCCCTTCCAAGCTGCTGGAAGAACATGTTGTTTGACTGCAGTTGTTTGTGGCTCGGCCCACAATGGTTGGGTCCCGTGTGCATTCCCATTCCCATGCACTGCAGACATTTAGAGGACCGTGAGGAGCAATTCGCTGAACCTGACAAAAAGTGTATTGGATTAGAATTGTGTACGACTCCTTTAACTCTCGGACAGACATGGGTCCGATCTTGTGTGGTCTGTCACAATTTGGTTAAATCTCCAAAACATTAGGTAACTGATCAGATACTTCCTGCTCTGATACTCCTTTGTTACCTATCAAATGTCCGTAAATGACACGTTTGTATCAATGGATGTGAATCTGAATATGAATCAGTTGTTTAAGAGGATACTGCATGTCTGCCATGTTCTGCAGTGCTATCATTTGGGGTCAGATTGTCTTGTAAGGCTTTCTGACTCCCATTGTAACCTTTTGATTGTACAGGTAAACCAATACCTGAAAGAAAAAACAGACTCAAAACAAATATTTAAAAATTCTAAAAGTTCTCAAAACTACACACATTGTGTGTGTGTGTGTGTGATTGTGTGAGATGAGGGTAGCTTAACAGGGTCAGGTTATAATGTCTCCTGACTCAATACAAACAATGGATACATTTTTAGGAGCAGAGGTTGGGCTCGATAAAAAGCCTTCATTTTATCCTCTTCCAGGCTGCAGTTGATCATCAATCAGATCAGATAAGGGCGGGCAACCGCAAACTCTATGGGAGTTCCTATTGTGTCCTCACTGATATCGCCCATCCCCATAGAAACACAAACAGAAGCTAAGTGGCGTAACATGCTATAAAGGCATACATTTGGTGGCGTGGCACCAGTGATGACGTGAGGATGTGAAATAGATGAATTTATGGGACTGTTGAGACATGGGCCACACCACCCATGTCTCAACAGCATTCCCAGTGACATCAAATTTTCCATAGAGTGATAAAGCTGTCTTTGCTGGATTCACATCACCCTTTTTTAATGTTTTAAATGTTTAAATGTTTTTTCTTCCAAGTTAGGTTTAATTGGGATGCTAAATGGTGTTGAATTTCGATCACAAGATATGATTTTCCAATCAAGCTGTAAAAATCACTGTCACTAATTGTTCTTTGTCCATGATGTTCTTAAAAGGGCCATTCTGATACACATGATGAACTCACATCACTGCAGGAACTATGTGGTGTTTTTTTTACTGCAGTGATAAATCACTTTGTTTCGATTTCCCCTTGTCACTATCTGTCACCATCTACAGTACTCAGGGTCTACCTGTCATACAGGAGTGAAAAGGTTGCAGATAGATATGTTTGTAAGGTTGCTCAAATACTTTACTGCACTTACATAAATAATCTTGCTTATTTTCCATGAATTTAGATTTGAATATGATTCTGCCCATTTAGATCACCAAGGAAGACAATAGACCAATGCTGAAATCTGACTTAGTGCTGAAATACAAAGGTAATGCTAATGTAAAGCTCAGACCTTGACAGGCCAAAGCTTGCATTGTAATATCTCTCAGCAGCCGACTCTATGGCTATGTATAGCCTTTTTTCACCCTGGCAGGGGGACTGCCAATGGAAACTAGCCTTTTGGCTATAATTGGGTGCATATACGTTTTAATGTTCAGGAATGTACACTGTCCCTCTTGATCAAATAAATACATTGATTGGTTGATTAAGGACAAATGATGTATGACTATAACACCAGTCACCTTGTGTATCTGTTTATGTGTAATGTACAGTGTACAACTGTAACATTTGTGTATATCTTTAACTTGTTTTTTGAATGCCCCATTTTGTAAAGAAAGAAAAGAAATGATTGGGCTGGACTAACTCATGTTGCTGGCCAATGGCCCATGGCTCTGACTAGCCTGTTTAATTGCTCATTTTTCTTAGAAGCTGTGTGGTTCTGTCCAGAGACATACCTTTTCAGCCTCCTTGTTAGGAAACCAGACTTGCATTGACTGCATGCTGATTAGTCTAATTCTAACTGAAGTACACGAACCCACACAACCTTACCCTTTGACTTATCACATCATGTGCTTTACCTTGAAGGACCAACTGACATTAAAAACCCCACTTTTCAAGAGTCAACAAAGGAGGCTCAAATAAACTTTGTGTCAACATCGAAAACTTGACTTCAGGGAAAGGGAAAGGGCTAGGCGCCTAACATGACTCATAGGTTCATATCATAGCGGGATGTCGTTGTCAACTCGTTGGAATTACAGCGGGGGTGTGGCTAGTCCTGTCGTCTGGGTTTCCCTAAAAGCTATAAAGACCAATGAGCGAAGATTTCGTGTGATACCTTCAGACTTCTTGCGGATTCTACTCCACTACAAGTTACCCGTCATTACAAACGGGGTACACTTACACAGATTTTAAACCTGTTGAATTGAGTCTAGCTTGTAGTAGAAAGCAATTGACGATGAAGACGTTGGCTAAAGTTCTGATGGTGTTTTGGCTGGTAGCATCATTCGTGCAATCAGAAGGTAAGATAGAAATCATTTCAGCGTCTGGATTGGTCGTTTTAAAATGAGGGTACATGCAATCTAATGGTTGTGATTGCGAGGATACGCAAACTCATATTTGGTAATACTACTACTACTACTACTACTACTACTAAATAATAATAATAATAATAATAATAATAATAATAACATTTTATTGCAGACTTCTGTTTTAAATGTGTAGTTCTCTCAGCGTTGCATAGGGTACCTAGTGGCCTATTAACAAATAATTCCCTAAAATAGCCTTGTAGTTTAATAGGAAAAGGTTCTCCATGGAGACACTACGGTTAATCCCAATTTTGAAGAGGATTTTAACTGGCACACCATGTCATCCCGGACGTTATTTGTTGCCATAGCCCCATCCCTCCAGTTGGACAATGGTACGGATTCCCCAAAAGAGACTCGGTAAATCCCCAACCCAAATGTCTCGGTAATTTGCAATTTTGACATTATGGTGAATTAGGTCAAATGCCTCGTGCATTGTCGCGGTTACAATTTAAGCCTCGATGTTTACCTGACCTCAAGGGCTAACGTGGGAGTTAATGTTTCACCCCTCTTGTGAAGCTGTTAGAACAGAAATGAATAGTGAGTCTCTGAATCTTATCTCGTTGGTATCAGTGATGTGTTGGGCCCTCGTGTGCTTGAAATGTGCCTTTTGCCTCATTTAGAATGTATAGGGTCATAGAGGGGCCTTGAGTAAAGCATTGTAAAAGAGGGCCCACTTTCTCCACCGATTGAATAGCTATAGGCTTTGAGCTGACTTAGATAATATAGGCCAATTTGATGGCTTTTCAGTATATTTAGTCTTTTTTTAAAGGTCTTGTTTTTTTTAAAGGATGCCTGTAAATATTGAAAAGTGCAGCTAAGTGTGAATGTAAAAATGTATGTACGTTGTAGCCCAACTTTGGACAGACACTGCAGTCCTGAGAGGATGGTGTGAACTCACACACCTGTGAGAAGTCATATGTTAGAATCTTTGTGTGTGTGTGTGTGTGTTTGTGTGTGTGTTTGCTGCACCTGTTCTGCCACTGCTGTTGTGGTCAGAATCTCAGGTTTGGGGTCTGTCTGAGAATGTAGATATAGATATGGTGCACAGTCCACCGTGTGGCCGCGGCTCCACCATCATGCACACCACACACATGAAGGTACAGAGGTTTTTTTTTAAGTGAGTGCTATCCTTAGGTTTTCCTGTTTCACGACAGAATACTATTTACAAGTGTTCATCATTCATTCTCTCTATGTTAAACTATCTTCACTAGGTTGGACTGGGGGAGATGGTAGCATACAGTTCACACATCATACAGTCCAATAGTCAAGGCCTGTGTATTTTAGTCAAGAAGTTTTAGTGTTTAGTGCATTTCCTTAAGAATGTTTGTCTTTAAGGCACTGGCTACGGCTACGGAACATAAACTATAGTTAGTGCACTATACTATAGAATTAGATTCAGCTACCGTGATTTTAATATTATCGGTCCGAAATAATAAATTACTGTTGCCAGGGACATTTTTTCCACAGAGTTCTTTCTGTATGGTTTATTCTTATTTCACAGCATTAGGGAACATGGTGTTTGTCAGTGAAGAGGGTCAAAAGAACGGTTGCCTCCCCCTCTGTGGTGATCATGCACCGGGACCAATGGCCCCCCTGTCGGCAGACCTCCATGATGCGGCTTAGTCAGTGTAGGCCATGTTTAGTCAGTAACTTTGTGACATCACAATTTGATTACTGGCCATAGGCAATTAACATTGAGCATGATGGGAATCAAACCCAGGTCAACTGCTTGGAAAGCAGCCATGCTAACCACTGTGCCACCAATACACTGGAACGCCAGGGGGCGCAGACTATTAAAGGACTATAATAGTCCGATCCATAGCAATAGCTGCTTCGTAACTGCCCTGTTTCACAAGAGTGGTAAAGGGCTTCTTGACCGGAACTTTCCAGCGCAGTACCGCTTGATAGGCTGCATGCTATTCCAGGAATGTGTCCTAATCCTTTCGTGAGTAAGCAGATGTTTCCACGGTAACTCTGAGGTGCCCTTTGTGTGTGTCCCCCCAAGACCCCCTGTGACTCAGCAAAAGTGTGTGTGTGCGCACGCACAAGGAGCGTTCAACAAACAAACCAGTCCGACCCTGCCACTGCTGAGGAGTTTACACACAGCCTCTTGACGTCAAGAAGATCAATAGATCTGATAATGGTGACGGTAGTACAGTATAGGTACCAAGCCTAGTTACAGAGGGGGTGAGAAAGACACACACACACACACACACACACACACACACACACACACACACACACACACACACACACACACACACACACACACACACACACACACACACACACACACAGACACACACAGACAGACAGACAGACAGACAGACAGACAGACAGACAGACAGAGTATCATACTAGGTAGCACACAAGTAAAACCTTAGGATGAAAAACTCTCACCCAGTTTAAACAAATGCATCTAATCTTTTCACCTGAAAAGTGAATCCCTATGCACTCCATGGGCCCATTCAATATGATAAGTGTATTACACTTTACTATGCCATGTGGCATGTGTTTTTTATACCTGGAGAGACAGACATGTTAGTGAATGCATTTCTCATATCAGTTGTTGGGAGGACAAGTGCAGCCATTACCTGCAAGAGAACAACAGGGCCCTTGCTGTGGTGTTCTACATTGGCTCCATTGTGTGGTGCTGGGGTTGGGGTTTCCTCTGTGCAGGGGAATACGAGCCCACACTGGGTCTCTCTCTCTCTCTCTGTCTCTCTCTCTCTCCCTTCCTCCCTGTCTCTCCCACTCTCTCTCTCTATCTGTCTCTATCTCTCTCCCTCTCTCTCTCTCTCCCTGTCTCTCCCACTCTCTCTCGCTCTCTCTCCCACTCTCTCTCTCTATCTGTCTCTATCTCTCTCCCTCTCTCTCTCCCTGTCTCTCTCCCTGTCTCTCCCACTCTCTCTCTCTCTCTCTCTCTCTCTCTCTCCCTGTCTCTCCCACTCTCTCCCCCCCTCACATGTCTCTCCCCCTCTTTATCCCCTTCCCTCCCTCTATTTTGTTCTCTCTCTCCCCTCTCTATCTGTTTCAATCTCTCTCTCTCTCTCGTTCTTTCTCTCCCCCCGCTCATTCAGTGGTCTTTTAGAGTAGCACAAAGGGACCATCCAGGTGGAGGAGCACGGGGGGGGGGTGTCACTGCAGCCCGGCTACAGGTCGGGATGGTAGTGGAGGAGTTCTGTGTAGTTTTCGAGGCCATTGCGATGATCTCCTCCTTGAGGTAATATTCACTCACTCTGAAACTGCTCGAGCTGCTCACAGGAAGCGGGAGTCTTTTCCTGATAGTCTGGTTTGTCACTTTTGCTATCTGACACTAAGGGCCAGGAAGGGACAGTGGGTGGGGTTCAGCTTTTTGGTTTGTTGAGCCTGTGCAATTATCCATAGCGATGCACAGTGAAACTCAGTGCTGTGTGTATTATCTTACAGGAGAGGGGAACCCTTTTGGTTGATTTATAGCAACACAAGGATGTTCACCAGAGGAAATGAATGGTGAACAACTGGTGTTTAAATGTTGTACAAGTCAAATTTGATAATGGAGTCAATGTATGTTTGAGAACCCCAAGAAAATGATTAAACAGTAATTCTTGAGCAGTTTTTATCACAACTCAGAGCTAGAGTATAGAGGCAGCAAATCCACACATGTCTCAGTCAAGCCGCCATGCTGCTTAAACGGCTGGTCTTTTGTGTACCAGGATATGTGGGCCCCTAATATGTGGGCCCCTATTAAATCTTTGATTAGCCTAACTTTTTCTTTAGGCTTACTTGGTAGTCATTCATGCTAATCATTTGCACTGTTCTTATTTTATGGGTGACCTAACACAGCAGCCTATTTGTGGTTTCCAATTGCTACTTCTAACTATGGAGGAACAAGGGCCAAGAGAAACACAGAGAGAACGACCAGCACTTTACTGGATTTCACTCTTGGCTAATTTTTACAGGCAACTATATTTGTTTTCCTCAGAGGTGCATGGAAAGTGTAGGGAATTACACAGAACCCAATGATACATTTCAGTCAGTTCCACGTCATTACATCCTTGCTGCTTGTTGCAGTCGTAAAATATGAGAAAGCAGTAATAATCAGCAGAGCATGGATAATTGTTCCGCATCGGCTGTGAATTGCTTAACTGGACCAAGCGGGCCAGATACAGAGATCAGTGGGATCATTCGAGGTCAGTTTTTCACTGTTTAAATGCAAAGATAGGGACAGGTTAGGTTTAAGAATGGACAGGTCACTTTACAAGGTGAAGGAGTTGAAGATGTGGATGGGTAAGGAGTTTTTTTACGAGGCAGATATTTCCATCTTGCCGTATCTCTAGCACCTTTGACCCAATCTCCACCCAAGACACAGTCACACACCCAACCACACCTGGTTCTGCCTAGCAGTGACCGTTCCAGGAATATCTATGAGATATCTGAAGTAGTTGAGTCATCAGTGTTGACACAGACTATTCGGCAGAGCATTTATGGTGGAGTTGATAGTAACCACCACACTGTGTCCCCATCACCTCTCCTCCTTTACTTCCTTTATCTAAGACCTCTCTTTATCGCTCCTAGTCCATCTGGTGGACTACTAGTCATGAAGCAAGCTTTGTACTTTGAGTGTGTGTGTGTGTGTGTGCTTGTGTGCATCTGTTTAAGTATGTGTGTGTAGTGTGTAGTAGAGAAGAGTTTTTTTTGTATGGTTGCAAGCCTAGTAGCTTTTGAAATGTAGTGTTTTTTTCTTTCTTTCCTGTTCACAATGCCCCTGAAGTGGGCTTCTCTTTGAGTGGAGAGCGTTTGCTTTTGTCTGGCGTCTCCACCCTCTCCACCTGTGGGTCATTCAGCTCGGGGTTGCTCAGTCACGACCCACTGGAAGAGAGCAGCGGAGGGTGGAGAGATACGTCCGGCTACAAAGGGAAGCAGATGCAAAGGCAAACTCACAGGGAGGCAGACACCAAAGACCTCAACAGAGAGAGAGAGAGAGGGAGAGAGGGAGGAAGAAAAGGAAAAAGGGAGGGGAGGAGAGGAGGAGTGAATAAACGGGAAATACAAGTGCACAAGACATGCACACACGGAAATTAAACAAAGAGGAGGCGTTAATATGAACTTCGTCCAACCTGTTTGTGAGAAGAGATATTAATATTTGCCTAATGTTGTTAGTTCGAGTCGGCTTTCCTATACTTGCTGGTGTATGTCTTTTAGAGTGGCTTTGCTTTCCACAAGTATATTCAGCGAATGCTCTCAATTGTAACTTGGGTGGGTTCACCAAACAAATTCTCAGTATGGGATAAATTCAGCTTCTTCTGTGACCCATTTAATCATTAAACAGCTTATAACAAAACTACTTTTTGAATGGTTCAAAGTCCAAAGTTACAAAGTTGTGAAACTCTGGATTATAAACATCCAGCTCATGTACAGTATGTCTTGGCTTCGCTTGGCCAACAGGTGGCACTACTTCCAGATGTTTTTCTTTCTTCAAACTGCCTGTGTATCCCTGGATGTGGGCTGTGTTTGGGAGGGTCCCATTCTGTCAACCCCTGTCAGCTCTCACACAATCCTATGTGAAACCCAACCCAGAGGTTAGGGGAGACCGGTTTCCTTTCCAGGAGCGTGTGTGTCTCTCGTTTCTGCCTGTGGGAATCCTTCATTGTGTCATTCTTGGGCTGAGCCCTCTGGTTTCATTCAGGTAGCCCCATAGAGAACCATTCTGCGGTATGATACTAACCCCGTCATCTATGCAGTGGTTAAAATGACCTCTGTAAATAAGGAGAGCTGAATGTGGTCAGTTTCACGAAATGGGACAATGTAAAATATGTTGAAATTAGCCTGTTGTCCTAGGAAGGCTGTCTCTGTCTTGATTGGATTTTTTTCTTGTGGGGTTTCATCAACTTTTTTTTAACTTTTTAGTTTTTTTTTCATTATCACGTATCACTGCTCTGATTCAGCATATGATCTCGTCAGTCTGAGTTACATAAAACTGAATGGCTTATTCCTCTTGATATTATACCTCCTTTCTGGCAAACATTCACACACACACACACACACACACACACACACACACACACACACACATCCTGGACTGTGTTTGTGCAGGACTTAAATGTAGTTACTTTTAAGTCCTTTTAAGTCTTTAAAAGTAGTCAGCCTTAAATCAATACTTTGATGAAGAGGTGGCATGTGTGTGTGTGAGAGAGAGAGAGAGAGAGAGAGAGAGAGACAGAGTAAGAAAGAAAGACAATAAACATTTTGTGTGAGTGTGAGATTGGCACTCAGAGACAGGCAGAGAGGGCGTCTCTGCTTTTGCACTCCTCCCTTATCACATCCCCTCGCTCTCCGGTTCAGTCTGTTGTCATGGCTTTGGGAGAATAAGCAGCTGTGGGTGAGCTAAGAGGAGATACATAGTGTGTGTGTGTGTGTGTGTGTGTGTGTGTGTGTGTGTGTGTGTGTGTGTGTGTGTGTGTGTGTGTGTGTGTGTGTGTGTGTGTGTGTGTGTGTGTGTGTGTGTGTGTGTGTGTGTGTGTGTGTGTGTGTGTGTGTGTGTGCAAGAGAGAGAGAGAGAGAGAGATAATGGATTTGGGGGGAAATAAAACTGACTCCCTGCAGTTTCAACCCCCGAAACCTTACCACATCTATATAAACACCACCGCAATGTTAAATAACATTATATGTATTTTAATTACGTGCTATATTATTTTATGAAATATACTGGAAAGATTATCAACCAGATGCACAATGATTATCTTTGACACATTTGTCTTTAAATAATGAAAGTTAATATGAGTAGCACAGTTTCTAAAACTCAACTTGAAAAGCATCCTTGTTTATGTCATATATGCCATATGATGCTAATAAATTCCATCTTATGTCAGTACCTTTAGTGTTACAAACAAAACACACAAATATAATACTAACACAGATCTAATTCACCTCTCATTTCATACAGGTGCTGTTAGTCCATCTCCTGACAGTCCTTCAACTCTGGATCCTGAAACTCTAAGTCCCAATTCTCCAACTCCTGAAACTCCAATTCCCAATTCTCCAGCTCCTGAAACTCCAAGTCCCAATTCTCCAGCTCCTGAAACTCCAAGTCCCAATTCTCCAGCTCCTGAAACTCCAAGTCCCATCTCTCCAGCTCCTGAAACTCCAAGTCCCAATTCTCCAGCTCCTGAAACTCCAAGTCCAAACTCTCCAGCTCCTGAAACTCCAAGTCCCAATTCTCCAGCTCCTGAAACTCCAAGTCCCAATTCTCCAGCTCCTGAAACTCCAAGTCCCAATTCTCCAGCTCCTGAAACTCCAAGTCCCAACTCTCCAGCTCCTGAAACTCCAAGTCCTAATTCTCCAGCTCCTGAAACTCCAAGTCCCAATTCTCCAGCTCCTGAAACGCCAAGTCCCAATTCTCCAGCTCCTGAAACTCCAAGTCCCAACACTCCAGCTCCTGAAACTCCAAGTCCCAACACTCCAGCTCCTGAAACTCCAAGTCCCAACACTCCAGCTCCTGAAACTCCAAGTTCCAACACTCCAGCTCCTGAAACTCCAAGTCCCAATACTCCAGTTGATGGAACTACAGCTCTCAGCACTCCAGCTCAAGGAACTCCATCTCCTAACACAGCTGAAAGCCCAGCTACTGATGCATCAACACCACCTTCCACCACCTCACTGCCTGGTATGCATATGTGCTTTCTACCTTCAAATAGCATCACTTCTTAAAAATAGTCATCAATCCATCTTTCGGATACAGAATACAGAGTAAGCCATGCGTCAGACATGCTGCCCGCGATGTGTCACAGCACTGAGACATGCTGCCCGCAATGTGTCACAACACTGAGACATGCTGCCTGGTGTCTGGGTTGCACGTCTGAGGACAGCAGGTCCAGGAACCCTTCCATAAGAGTAGCCTATGCCGCTGTAAAGGGTGGACTAAAAGTGTTTGTGGGAATGATCACACCTACCATTTTGAAGTTACAAAATATGTCCAAACACCTCCTAAAGTTGGGTTTAAATGGCTGATTAAGAGTTACAGGGGCATGAGGAAGATCTCACAGGTGGGTCTGAGAGGTAAAGTCTGTAGGTGTAGTTATGTTGCCATTTGTTTTCAATGGATTTCTAGTGCACAATTTCAAGTTTCAAGTTGTTTGCAGACTGTGAACTCTTATCACATAGTGCCAAGGTCGTATTTGGCCACGCAAGGTGACCTTACTTACATGCTGTAGTAGTATTGCTATTGGGACAGGTACAGGGAAGTGCATAGCAAGATCATTTTTCTTGGTTTACTATTTCTTTAATTCATTTTTAATGACACATCTTGTTTCCTCCTGCCCTTTCCTAGATCCTTGCATCCCAAACCTGTGCCCACCAAACAGTCGCTGTGAGAAACGGTTTGACAATTATACTTGTTTGTGTCTGCCTGGCCTGGTGCTACAGGACAATGTCTGTAAAACATGTAAGTGTGTGTTGTACATAAAACAACCAACAATATATAAACAATAAAACTTTAATGTAGCAATTCAGCCACTGTAATATTACTATTTAATGTTGCTATTAATAATCATTAAAGAGACATGTTTGGTTCTTGCAAGGAAATTAAATAATAAATCATCATTCTCCCTTAACAGTTTTTTTGTATTTCTATATTGCAGCAAAGGTCTTTACTGGTGATTTAAGGATAAATCAAACCTTTATACCAGCAATGGCAGATAAGACTTCTAAAGAGTTCAAAGGCACCTCTGATCAAATAGTGGCTAAGGTAAGTCTGACCCGATTGGTTGGAGAAATATTAAAACAAAAAAAGTGTAGCCTGACCACATGACCTTTTCAGAATTTTTAAATATAAACTAGGATAGCAATATCTGTGCTTGTGATGTAGTTTTTGACATCTTTTATAATATGTTCAGGGGATTTTACATCAAAGGCCATGGCATGATAGATTAAATATGGTTTTAAATGTGGAAACAAAATTTGACTTTGAGAAAAACCACGTACAATACGATGAAAAGTGACCTGCATGTGGTTCTCCTGGCACTGAAGTTAATCTTTCCTTCAAATCATAGCTCCAGGAAGTTCTTAATGGTACAGACGGTTACATCACCTCCACTGTTCTAAGCTTAAGGTGAGTCATTTAACGACCATTCAGATGTAACAGAATGGATTGCACTGTTAATCCCCACAGGGTATTTTGTTAGGCTTTGCCGCTTACAAAAAGTCAACAGAACCCACTACACAATACATCAATCAGTAAAACCCTTTTGTGATAAAACTAGTTTGTATTTTAACAGTGATAACTAGTTTAGAAGGAAAACACATTATATGTTCAGTGCATCACTAAGGAGGATGGTCCTGTGTTAAAAGGTGACAGCATACTTACAGTACCAGTCAAAAGTTTGGACACACCTTCTCAGTATTTGAGAAGTTTTTTCTTTACTTTTATTATTTTCTAAATGGTAGATAACACTTTTTTTGTTTAGTACATCATTCCATATGTGTTATTTCGTGGTTTAAATATCTTCAGTATTAATCTACAATGTAGAAAATAATAAAAGTAAAGAAAAAACTTGAATGAAAGGTGTGTCCAAACTTTTGACTGGTACTGATCTGTACAAACAAGTGAATATATCAGTGATCATTAGGAGGCTGCACATCTGTGGTGAATGACTCAACTAATAGCTGATCACAGATCAGTTAAGACGCAGAGCAGATAGCTGCAAAGCACACGGACATGGAAAACAGAAATACAAAATAGGAAGCCACGGCTCAAATAGACTTTCAGTCGCACATCGTTTTTCCTCACTTCCTGCCTTTGGACCTTACAGGAAAGGCAGTGTGGTCGCTGAGGTAGAGAACGTCTACGACCTCTCCTCCGAGGCCACTGATGCATCTGTCAGCAAAGAAATCGCCAATGCTGCAAACTGCTCCGACTGTTTCTTCGCAGGAGCAACTCTGAAGAGTAGGTGGTGTTCACCGATAGTGGGGGAGCATTGCCTGAACATAATAAGATATTATAAATACTTAGGCATTGAGGGACCCTTACAGAAAACTCTAAAAATTGTGCGTGACCATTTAAAAATGTAGGTATACTTGATAACCTTTAAGTCGTTAACAAAATGAAAATGAGAGGATTGCTCTAAGACACAAAGATGAAACGAGTGAAGCGAGAACACTAGTGAACACTAGTGAAGACAATAAAATGTGATATTAACTTCTGTCATAAGAGATATCAGGCACTTTTTCTCTTCCTAAAAGGGTGCAGTATGTAATTCTATTCTTTATGAAGTCTTTACTGCGTGTGAATGTCAGGGAGACAGGGGAATGGAGGTTAAAATATCAATAGGGTTAACTATTCATTATACAATGTTTTTTCTTTTTCTTTTCCCCTTCAGCTACTGAGCTGTGCTCGGCCACGGCCTGTGACCCAATCTCCACTGAGTGCTCTGCTCCTGATGGAGTGCTTAACTGTGAGTGTAAGGCAGGCTACGTGAAAACCAGCTTCACCGACCGCTCCTGCACAAGTAAGTGGCGTGGTGTGAGCGTGCTGACTAGATAGCTTGTTCTATGCAGTGTGTCGACTGAATGTTATGTTAGTTAATGTAAATATAAAATGTTGATGAAAATTCATGTTATGTTAGTTAATGCAAATACAATTAATGTTAAGTTAGTTAATGTAAATGTAAAATGTAAATACAGTACATTTTTTGACACAGTAGCTTGCATGATTCCTTATTTCCTTTTCGAACACACAAACAAACAAGTGGTGGAACCGTACGATTTAAAAAGTGCCTTTTGGTGCTGTGTAGCCCTAGCACAAAAAGGAGGATTCTCTATGTGTTGTATATTTTCAAATTCTGTGGTTCTCTTAAAAATATTTGGACCCTTATTTAAAAATTCTGCCTAATCTCCTTGTCCGCAGTTTGTCCTTCTGGAAAAAAGGCCGTAAACAATGAGTGTGTGAGGTGAGACCTCAGATTTGACTCTCTGCTAGTTTCAACTCAAAATAACCATTAAACTTCTGCTTTATGATGTGCTATGTGTTTTCTTGTGAACACTCTCATCGCTTTATGATGTGCTATGTGCTTTCTTGTGAATATTATTATATTATATTGCTTGTCAACACTGTTGTACCGTTTTGTTGTTGTTTTGCAGCTGCTCGTTTGGCTACTCCGGAGTGAACTGCCAAGAAAGTAAGTGAATACCAACGGTACCCTGCTCTAGTGTGCTTTTAAACCTTTGATTGTCACAGGCAGTGAGGATTGTGTATATGTGCATTTTAGGTGTGTTTGTGTGTGTGTGTGTGTGTGTGTGTGTGTGTGTGTGTGTGTCTCTCTCTCTCTTTGTGTGTGTGTGTGTGTGTGTGTGTGTGTGTGTGTGTGTGTGTGCATAGTAGTTTATGTGTCATATAATTGACCCTGTCTTTCATGGGACCTTTTACATGTGTATCAGCGTATGTGTGTCTATCATTACAAAGAGTGTGTGTGCTTTTGTTTGTAGGCTACCTTCTAGCCGTGGTAGTGGTGTCTTGTGTGTTGGGTGGACTAATGCTCATCCTCCTAATAGTCCTCATCGTTATCTGTTGCAGGTAAGATAAAAACAGCTATTTAACAATTTAACTAATCACTAAAGAACACTCAACATGCTCTGAGTACAAATGGTTTCAACCTTATCTTGTCATAAAAAGATACTATGATAGAGTAACAGAATGTCACATTCATGCGGAACATAAGTTCATGCGTTCCTTTCCTCTGCAGAAAATCAAAGAAAGCTCCTGTCAAGAGTAGTCCCTACGTGGACATGGACTTCAGGAACCCCACGGTTCCCAAGATTCCGCGAGCCAATGCAAACAGTAAGGGCTGGGAGCCGACCAATCTGGAGCTGGCGGAGAGCGGCAGCACTCGAGCCCTGTTCACGCCCGATCGCCAGGGCAACGGAATGGTAAACAGTTCAGCCTCAGCCACCTGTGCCCATGTTGAAATAGCCAAATCACTCAAACAGCACACGTTGTGTTACAGCCTAAAACCGAACTTGACTATCTTAATCATTGGCCTCTTCAATAGTCTCCATTCAAATCGTATCTTTGAAATCTTCCAAATCAAGTGAAGTCACTTTCATTTATATAACACATTTAAACACAACAGGAGTTGTACAAAAGTGCTTTCCAATGGGGATAAATAGGTTGATAATCCAAATAGGATTTCAAAATCCTATTCAACATCCACAACATGTTTTTGGTATGTGTGTTTATATCAGTTAAATCTGCCCCACATAGTACTGATTATTTACTTAATTACTTATGTATCCAGTGAAATGAACTAATCCTGTGTTCTATTTACAGAAGAACTTCAAGGACCAGAACGTGTCTGGCATGGCATACCGGACACACGGCCATGTAAATCCCTACTATGAGAATAACGAGGACCAACAGCGGAGATACTGAAACCATGGACTCCAGGCTAGTGCACCATTCTGAACAGAATTTAGAATGGCCCTGAAGTTCCAGTTCAGCTAGTTCATGAATCCCATTGCAGTTTGAACTGAGGTGGGAAACAGGACAATATTTCATTCTGATGGAATACTGGAAATACTTTTTTTTTCTAAATTTCAATATAATTTGTTCCTAAACATGTCACACAAATGACACATGGACATTCAATGTTATGAACAATGATTTTATTTTCAACACTGGATCTTCAAAGTACCTTTTATACAGGAAATCATTATATTTATTGTATTTTACCTTTTGCTGGGAACTATTTTTTAGTAGTGGATAATCGCCTTTAGCCGGGCGTACTGTCATAAGATGGACAGCTTGATAAATAATTTCATTGTATCGGTTTTGCTTCACAAAATGATGATTTAATAGAATTCATCTGTTACTGTTGAAGTTCTTTGAATTGTAAGTCAGTTACCTATATCATCTGCCATTCTAGTGCAAATCCGACACCCTATGGGTTGTGCTCACTTCAGTTTACAGTCAGTCACAAGTCATAAACAGAAGGAGGATCATATCTGAAATTCTGAATACTGCACAGCCCTGCTTAGATTAAGTTAAAATGTTTTTTTATTTCATTTTTTTCTGAGTTAACAGTTAAACAAGACCATCTGATTTAGCAAGTCCCCTGCTTATGAATGCATGTTATGGTTTTAATTAATGTAAATAATTAAACCAGATTCTGCTACAATGGGCTGGTACCCAGCGACAGTTAATGGATGAGATTCAAGAAGTTGCTTGAAACTATGTGTGTATGCGTTGTGTGACTTGTGTGCTCATCTATGACTTTAACTCCAGTAGATTTGATATAAGTCCTCTAGCAGTTGTCTTTCTCAAGTTTTCCATGATAATTTCGTCTGTTTGAGCCAAGTCTGTATCATAAACGTAAGTGATGCGGAGATGAAATTGGACTTAAAAAACGTTTTCAGTACTGTGGAATTTTTTTTTTAACTAAATGAAGTTTGTGTTAAATGAGATGGGAAATATTGAAATTAAAACTCTTAACACATTCACAATATCAGTAGACTTTGTGAGCTAAACTGTGGATACTTTTGCATTGCTTTGATACAAAATCAATGGTGTCCTCTGAATTAAGCGTGAAATCTTTATGAACTTTTGAACACATTTACAGTACAGCAACATTCTCCCTGGCTTTGAATCTTGAGAAAAAAAGTCTTTAGCACATCTTATACACCCCTCAAGTCCCCCATATTCTACAAATATTTCAAGGCAAGCAGTTGTCATGACACCAAGATCAAACTATTTTTTACAGTGGTTTGTGTTTGTTGTCTAGCAAGTAGCTGACCGGGGTTCAATTCCTGATGCTATTGTAAGTCACTTTGGGCTAAGTACCAGACCTTCACTGTAGTTGCATTTTTGGGTCACTTTTTCTCATTGATAGCCCATGACAGCAGTAATAGTTGTAAACAACAACTACAACTACATCTAAATGTTTTCCTTCATACATGCACATTTCAATGCAAACGCTGTATTACTATGTTTGTATTACTGCAAACAAACAAAACAAAGCAGTAAACTGATACATAAACTGATACAAAAAGCAGGGTAATCTGTGTTATTTCAGGTGTATAGTTTAATTTGTCTGTTAGAATACAGCATCTTTCCACCCACAGTGATATAAATATAGGAAAAATATAGATATAGTTGTCGCCGAAGACATTTTCCTACTGTTACTGCTGTATATCTAAGCCATGGGCTCTCATTGAGACAAATTTACCACATTAAAAGTGGTACCTACAGTATTGTGACAGGCAAAACAACAGATCAAAAAAGTTTGTTCTTAGTGTCATGACAACTGCTTGCCTTGAAATATTTTTGGAATAGGGGAGATTTTAGGCTTGGATAAGATGTGCTTAAGATTCAGGGCAAGGGAAGATGTTGCGGTTCTGTACCTGTGAAGTTCATAAAAATGTCATGCCAAATTCAGAGGACACCAAGGATCAGCATTAGGGCTGCACTTCTAGTAGGAGACTCATTTGTTGTTGTTTCACTTACTGTTCTGGGAATGAAATGTGTCTGGACACTTTTCTTTGTACTATAGTATACCATAGAACATTTTGAAGCATATAGCTGAATTTCAAATGTACTGTAAGAGGGGTCATAAATGTATCTTACACTAAACTATGCAAAAGCGATAAAGTAGTTTAAGGGGAGAGAGCATATGCTATAGTTATGGCAGCGTGAGTCACTTTTAGGTGAAATATGAAGTGTTTTGATAGTTGTAGTGCATTTTGCACCAAAGGTTAACTGATGTGCGCAGGTGTGTGTTTGTAAAGCCCACTGTGGGAAATGTTTTTAAAAACAAGTACATGGAATCGAGTGTGAAAATGATTGTAAAAAACTGTAACATCTATAGTGCACTCTCATACTCTCATGTGCATATCTAACATCTCCTAGTCTTACTGGCTTTGCCGAAAAAGTTAATGTTGTCACAACTGGTTTAGGTCCACCTACTCAAATCAGTGCCTCATCTAAAATCTCTAAATGCTGGGGCAATCCTCAAGTTTTTAACAATATTCTTCATACTCACTGAAGTGTAAAAGGAAATCGTAGCGATCACACTGGGGTGATTTCCTAAAAGCTCTGTTTTACTGCAATAATTTCTATATAATATTGAGATGCTGATTTTCAACACACTTCCTCTCTCAGTTCCAAAGGTCAAAACATGTCTACGCTTTAGGGAAACACAGCCTAGAACTACCTCACCACAATAATAGCAAAGGCAAGGTCACAATCATTAGAAACCCAGAGAGACCCCACATGGGAAATACAAAGTGATAAAAACACTATGTGATAATAGTGCAAATACCCCATGTTATGACACTTAATACAATCATTGATATGTTTTTCACACACTCCCCATCATGTAAATGTGCGTGTTTTCACCCCCCCAAACACACACACACACTCTCTCTCTCTCTCTCTCTCTCTCTCTCTCTCTCTCTCTTTCTTTCTCTCTCTCTCTCTCTCTCTCACACACACACACACAGGCCCACACTCTCTCTCTCACACACACACACACACACACACACACACACACACACACTGTCTTTTTATTATTCCCATAATCACTTTATTACAGTTCAAGGTACATCAAAGTATTCACTTTGGGTAATATACATGTAAGATATAACCTGCCTGCAGCTTAATCCTCTGTGATTTTGGAAGGGTGAGCTGACATTTCTAACCATGGGGCCCATACGCTTCATTCTACTTACTCTGCTTCTCTGTTCGAGCCAATGTCTGGGTCAGGAAGGTATGGACACAAATAATATGCTCTTTTTATGTCTATAATACCTGCTTGTTCTATGCAGAAAGAAATTACTGTAATTAATAACTATAGTATAGGTTTTGGGCCCTGTTGGCTTTTTTCCAGTTTAAAAGTTGGGTTTAACAAATAGGCATTCTTAAAATTAAAACGGCTTCATGTCAGTTTACAAACAAAGAGTTCCTTGCTCCTGGGTTCCTTGCTTGTAGTAAAACGTATTAGTTCAGGTTTGTGTCTGAAGTGAAACTCCTGTGTACTTTTTAGATTATTAAAATTATTCTTTTTGTTTTTAACTGTAGAGGTGAAGAACGTTATTCAAAAAGAGTTATTTCATAACTACAAATTTTTGCTGCCTCTAATTAATTAATATATGTAAGAGTGTATGAAGAACATGTTGCAGAAGATAGATGGATACTTTATTTATCCCGAGGGAAATTTAAGAGAACGTAGTAGAACAATACAGGATGTGAAGTTTAGTAGTTCACCCTGTCATTGAAGCTTATACAGGATCTTTTAGTTTTCAAATTTGCCATGAGGAAACAATGGGCTATTATCACATGATGTGGCATACTTTGTTTTATAGCCGCCATAACGATGGTAAACAGTCAAAGGTTTTAAAAGACACACCCAGTGCCCTGCTTAGTCATAAACTCTGATAGACGATTAAGTCAGAATTTAAGTCAGTCATTCTGAAGTCTGTATTAAAAGTCAATTAGTTTATGATCTGCATACTTATATGAGCACAGAATTATCTTTTTAATAAATTGCTAAAATAGCCTACTTCAAAAGTTAAAACTTTATCAAATATATATATATATATATATATATATATATATATAAAGTTTTTATATATATATATTTGATACAGTTTTACCTTTTGAAGAAAGCTATTTTAGCATGTTTTAACATTGTGATAAATGTTGATCGTTCATATATTATAAACTGGGAGTTGGTTTTCATCTACTGTTGGTCAGTCTTTGTTGTCATCCAATGTCTGAGTTTATCGACTGCAGCCATTTAGCTGAGATGCCATGGAGACAGTGTCATGTTTTGGCCATTATGAATGTTCTAGAAATGGTTCAAGGTTAACTATGGTGTTCTGTTCAGATTTTATTGGACTACAAAGTCCAGAATTACGCTAGTGAGGGAGCATGTTTGAAGCTTATGGGAATTTATGACATGATTACAGTCTGCTTTACGGGAAAAATAAAAAGATAAATCACAAGAGCAGAAATTGCAGTTAGATAGGACTATAGCTTTTCCAAAACAAAGTGACACACTGTCCTAAGCCTCTTTCAGCTGCAGTCAATTACACTTCAACTGAGTTGACTTAAGCTGAAATGCAAACTGTGTACGATTATTTTTTACAAATAAACTTTAATGCTAGTATACTTGTATACAAATAGTATACCGTCTGTGTGTGTGTGTGTGTGTGTGTGTGTGTGTGTGTGTGTGTGTGAGAGAGAGAGAGAGAGAGAGAGAGAGATGGAGAAAAAGAGAGAGAAGGAGAAAGAGAGAGAGGGAGAAAGGGAGAGCACTTGCATTTACATGATTGTGAGCGTGTAAAAAGCAAAAGCAAGTTATTTGTTATAATACAAGCGTACAACACTGCAACTGAGTTCACTTTACTTCAAGTCAAATACAAAACAGCAATTGAGGTGGCAGCTGCACCTGGCGGAGGAGGAGGTGTTCTAAGTGGGGCAACATTCACAGGCATGTACTGGACCTCGTCTCCTCAGCCATCATTGTGCGTTCACCTGGCCCAGTCACAAAGGGCACTTATGTCTCCAGATGCTGTTACATTAGGGCCAGGGATGTACTTTATTATTATAATTTAGCATTTTGTTATTATTTTATTCTATGTGGTTATTTTAATGGGGTCTTTTACTTTGTTTTTATTTAATTTAACCTTGTTACTTGATCTGAGTGGTCCTGTTGTTGCCCATTTATATTTGTTGTATGGACTGTACAGCACTTTGTGCTCTTATGTCCGACAAGTGCTATATAAATACAATGATTGTAATTATATGTATTACACACACACACACACACACACACACACACACACACACACACACACACACACACACACACACACACACACACACACACACACACACACACACACACACTCAAACACACTCAAACACACACACACACACACACACACACACACACACACAAACACACACACACAGACACACACACTCAAAAACATTTATATATTTGTAGAATGTACCGGATTGCTACTGTGACCTGTGAACCGACCACAGACTGAAGTCCTTTTAGACAAGGCATTTTCAATGAATGTTAGTTCCTGTACCCTTAAGTGTTTAAACTGTTCTTTGGTTATGTTAGCGTTCATCTCCGATGTCACAATAAATGAAACTATTTTTAAAATAGTCATATTTGTGTAAATAGAATTGAGCTCACTAGAACATTTTTAATTCTTCTGGAATGAGGCTTTAAAGCACTAAAAGTATTTAAGAAATGCAAATATACTGTATACATATACTACATGCATTTTCTAGCACAGTTTAAATACACTGAAGAGCACCTTTTTTCAACCTGGGCAATATATAGGTATCTAACCCATCTACTCAGGGTTTTAGTTTGGCAATGTGGGCCAATTTATTTCATTTTTATCCCACATTCCTCTTGCAGTCTGCATTCTAAATGTATATCTCTCTTTTCCTATGACCTTCCATCTGTCTGTGTTTCTGTCTTGTCCACCCCCTCCCCTTCAGCTCCCTCTAATGTTGCCCTGGTGAATGTGAAAACCCGCAATGAGACTCACATAGAGCTAGAGTGGACCAAAGTCGACAACATCAACACTTACGCACTGAAATCGAGCGATGAACCAGAAACCCTCATCACTGGATTAGACGGGAACACAGTGACACACACTGTGTCATCTCTCTCTGCTGGAACTAACTACTCGTTCACTCTCTTCACGGTGTTAGAGGAACTGAGAAGCACAGGATTTGAGTTCTCAGCAGTTACAGGTATGTCTCTTTTTTTGATTGCGAAATTTCAAGGAAGTTGCTTTTTTTCTCCCCAACACTTGAAAACCTGTGTCAGCTAGCTCATAATAAATTACACTGTGTAATGTATATCTAGCATGTCGCCAACAACATTTTATTAGATTACTCATACTCTACATTCAAAAGCTTGGAAAACAATGTACTGTATATGGGCTGAAAACGCGAGCAGTATTTCAGCTAAATAAATTTGTTTCTTTTTTTTCTTATTCTTTGGTTATGTTAGCGTTCATCTCCGATGTCACAATAAATGAAACTATTTTTAAAATAGTCATATTTGTGTAAATAGAATTGAGCTCACTAGAACATTTTTAATTCTTCTGGAATGGGGCTTTAAAGCACTAAAAGTATTTAAGAAATGCAAATATACTGTATACATATACTACATGCATTTTCTAGCACAGTTTAAATACACTGAAGAGCACCTTTTTTCAACCTGGGCAATATATAGGTATCTAACCCATCTACTCAGGGTTTTAGTTTGGCAATGTGGGCCAATTTATTTCATTTTTATCCCACATTCCTCTTGCAGTCTGCATTCTAAATGTATATCTCTCTTTTCCTATGACCTTTCATCTGTCTGTGTTTCTGTCTTGTCCACCCCCTCCCCTTCAGCTCCCCCTACTGTTACCCTGGTGATTGTGAAAACCCGCTCTGAGACTGATATAGAGCTAGAGTGGACCAAAGTCAGCGACATCAACCCTTATACTTACATATTGAAACGGACCGGTGGAACAGATACCCCCATCCCTGGACCAGCTGGGAACAAAGTGACTCACACAGTGTCATCTCTCTCTGCTGGAACAGAATACTCGTTCACTCTCTTCACGGTGTTTGAGGACGCGAGAAGCACAGGACATGACTTCTCAGAAGTTACAGGTATGTTCCCTATGTTCACTAAACCCTTTAATGATCTCGCTAAGGGAAAAAGAACAGGAAGGGAAAAACAGATCAAAATCATTTTGTGTTATGGTCCTGACATTAGTGTGTCATAGTTAGAAATAGCCACACGTATTGACTGGGCAATCTTTCTAGCTGGTTTTCTGCATATATGTGAACAGGCAAAAACCAGCCTGTAACTAACACCATGTCTTAATTTCAAAGACTGAAGAGGCTGTGACCACTTAAAGCTCCATTATGTAGGAACAGCTAATTTTTTTCCACTCTGATGACCCCAAGAGTTGCGGTCTGTAATTAATGGACAGTTGTTCACAGCAGCTAGGAATAATAATACAAATAATAATAATACACTTTTTTTGTATAGCACCTTTCATACAAAACACAGCAGCTCAAAGTGCTTAACAGCAAAGAAATTACATGGAGAGAAATGACAATAATATGCTGCTGTATACTCATAGCATTGACATGGGTACCATGGTAACTAGCTAGCTGGCCACTTATACCATTTCCAGTGAGGTTAATGCTTTAACTCTTCCTGCATTTTGTCAGGCAAACCTAGGGCGGTTGTGAAACATTATTTAAAACAAATCTAAAGAATGACAGGAAATAGCTATTTATAGTAACTATTCTTAGCTTGAAAGTTTCTATACTTCTGCAGATGTGAGTTAGAAGTCAGCTACAGGGCAACATAAGTTTCTTGTTTCTTGTCGAAGGATAGGAAGAGAAAAAGAGAGAGTAACTGAGCAAGAGACCCTACACGTAACCGAGCAAGTCAGATGTGGAGCTGGCCTTCTTTCTATTGGACTAGTCAGTAATGACTTACCAGATAGGCTGTAAATAATGGAGATTGATTCTGCCACAAGCATCCCAGAAAATGGGCGTGGTGCCAAACAGGTAATACGCTCTGATTGAGTGAAAGTCAGATAGCGGTTTTAGATCTAATTGGCCGTAGGGGTCAACCAAACTAAAGAAAGGTGGGAGTGACCGAATTACTTTTAAAGAGAAGAACGCGCCATTCATATGGTAAGATCATCCATGGAGCATCTTCTGTTGAAAGTTAAGAGCCTTTCGATAAAGAATCCACAGATACACGCATTTGGCCTCTCGTCTTCTGAGCTCACTAGAAAAAATACCAATTCTTCTGGAATGGGGCTTTAAAGCACTAAAAGTATTTAAGAAATGCAAATATACTGCAGACATATACTACATGCATTTTCTAGCACAGTTTAAATACACTGAAGAGCACCTTTTTTCAACCTGGGCAATATCTAGGCATCTAACCCATCTACTCAGGGTTTTAGTTTGGCAATGTGGGCCAATTTATTTCATTTTTATCCCACATTCCTCTTGCAGTCTGCATTCTAAATGTATATCTCTCTTTTCCTATGACCTTTCATCTGTCTGTGTTTCTGTCTTGTCCACCCCCTCCCCTTCAGCTCCCCCTGCTGTTACCCTGGTGAATGTGAAAACCCGCAATGAGACTCACATAGAGCTAGAGTGGACCAAAGTCAACAACATCAACACTTACGCACTGAAATCGAGCGATGAACCAGAAACCCCCATCACTGGATTAGACGGGAACACAGTGACACACACTGTGTCATCTCTCTCTGCTGGAACAAAATACTCGTTCACTCTCTTCACGGTGTTAGAGGAACTGAGAAGCACAGGATTTGAGTTCCCAGCAGTTACAGGTATGTCTCTTTTTTTGATTGCGAAATTTCAAGGAAGTTGCTTTTTTTCTCCCCAACACTTGAAAACCTGTGTCAGCTAGCTCATAATAAATTACACTGTGTAATGTATATTACACTGTGTAATGGGCTGAAAACGCGGGCAGTATTTCAGCTAAATAAATGTTTTTCTTTTTTTTCTTATTCTTTGGTTATGTTAGCGTTCATCTCCGATGTCACAATAAATTAAACTATTTTTAAAATAGTCATATTTGTGTAAATAAAATTGAGCTCACTAGTCAGTCTAGACTAGTCACTAGTCTGTGTTTCTGTCTTGTCCACCCCCTCTCCTTCAGCTCCCCCTGCTGTTACCCTGGTGATTGTGAAAACCCGCTCTGAGACTGATATAGAGCTAGAGTGGACCAAAGTCAGCGACATCAACCCTTATACTTACATATTGAAACGGACCGGTGGAACAGATACCCCCATCCCTGGACCAGCTGGGAACAAAGTGACTCACACAGTGTCATCTCTCTCTGCTGGAACAGAATACTCGTTCACTCTCTTCACAGTGTTTGAGGACGCGAGAAGCACAGGACATGACTTCTCAGAAGTTACAGGTATGTTCCCTATGTTCACTAAACCCTTTAATGATCTCGCTAAGGGAAAAAGAACAGGAAGGGAAAAACAGATCAAAATCATTTTGTGTTATGGTCCTGACATTAGTGTGTCATAGTTAGAAATAGCCACACGTATTGACTGGGCAATCTTTCTAGCTGGTTTTCTGCATATATGTGAACAGGCAAAAACCAGCCTGTAACTAACACCATGTCTTAATTTCAAAGACTGAAGAGGCTGTGACCACTTAAAGCTCCATTATGTAGGAACAGCTAATTTTTTTCCACTCTGATGACCCCAAGAGTTGCGGTCTGTAATTAATGGACAGTTGTTCACAGCAGCTAGGAATAATAATACAAATAATAATAATACACTTTTTTTGTATAGCACCTTTCATACAAAACACAGCAGCTCAAAGTGCTTAACAGCAAAGAAATTACATGGAGAGAAATGACAATAATATGCTGCTGTATACTCATAGCATTGACATGGGTACCATGGTAACTAGCTAGCTGGCCACTTATACCATTTCCAGTGAGGTTAATGCTTTAACTCTTCCTGCATTTTGTCAGGCAAACCTAGGGCGGTTGTGAAACATTATTTAAAACAAATCTAAAGAATGACAGGAAATAGCTATTTATAGTAACTATTCTTAGCTTGAAAGTTTCTATACTTCTGCAGATGTGAGTTAGAAGTCAGCTACAGGGCAACATAAGTTTCTTGTTTCTTGTCGAAGGATAGGAAGAGAAAAAGAGAGAGTAACTGAGCAAGAGACCCTACACGTAACCGAGCAAGTCAGATGTGGAGCTGGCCTTCTTTCTATTGGACTAGTCAGTAATGACTTACCAGATAGGCTGTAAATAATGGAGATTGATTCTGCCACAAGCATCCCAGAAAATGGGCGTGGTGCCAAACAGGTAATACGCTCTGATTGAGTGAAAATCAGATAGCGGTTTTAGATCTAATTGGCCGTAGGGGTCAACCAAACTAAAGAAAGGTGGGAGTGACCGAATTACTTTTAAAGAGAAGAACGCGCCATTCATATGGTAAGATCATCCATGGAGCATCTTCTGTTGAAAGTTAAGAGCCTTTCGATAAAGAATCCACAGATACACGCATTTGGCCTCTCGTCTTCTGAGCTCACTAGAAAAAATACCAATTCTTCTGGAATGGGGCTTTAAAGCACTAAAAGTATTTAAGAAATGCAAATATACTGCAGACATATACTACATGCATTTTCTAGCACAGTTTAAATACACTGAAGAGCACCTTTTTTCAACCTGGGCAATATCTAGGCATCTAACCCATCTACTCAGGGTTTTAGTTTGGCAATGTGGGCCAATTTATTTCATTTTTATCCCACATTCCTCTTGCAGTCTGCATTCTAAATGTATATCTCTCTTTTCCTATGACCTTTCATCTGTCTGTGTTTCTGTCTTGTCCACCCCCTCCCCTTCAGCTCCCCCTGCTGTTACCCTGGTGAATGTGAAAACCCGCAATGAGACTCACATAGAGCTAGAGTGGACCAAAGTCAACAACATCAACACTTACGCACTGAAATCGAGCGATGAACCAGAAACCCCCATCACTGGATTAGACGGGAACACAGTGACACACACTGTGTCATCTCTCTCTGCTGGAACAAAATACTCGTTCACTCTCTTCACGGTGTTAGAGGAACTGAGAAGCACAGGATTTGAGTTCCCAGCAGTTACAGGTATGTCTCTTTTTTGATTGCGAAATTTCAAGGAAGTTGCTTTTTTTCTCCCCAACACTTGAAAACCTGTGTCAGCTAGCTCATAATAAATTACACTGTGTAATGTATATTACACTGTGTAATGGGCTGAAAACGCGGGCAGTATTTCAGCTAAATAAATGTTTTTCTTTTTTTCTTATTCTTTGGTTATGTTAGCGTTCATCTCCGATGTCACAATAAATTAAACTATTTTTAAAATAGTCATATTTGTGTAAATAAAATTGAGCTCACTAGTCAGTCTAGACTAGTCACTAGTCTGTGTTTCTGTCTTGTCCACCCCCTCTCCTTCAGCTCCCCCTGCTGTTACCCTGGTGATTGTGAAAACCCGCTCTGAGACTGATATAGAGCTAGAGTGGACCAAAGTCAGCGACATCAACCCTTATACTTACATATTGAAACGGACCGGTGGAACAGATACCCCCATCCCTGGACCAGCTGGGAACAAAGTGACTCACACAGTGTCATCTCTCTCTGCTGGAACAGAATACTCGTTCACTCTCTTCACAGTGTTTGAGGACGCGAGAAGCACAGGACATGACTTCTCAGAAGTTACAGGTATGTTCCCTATGTTCACTAAACCCTTTAATGATCTCGCTAAGGGAAAAAGAACAGGAAGGGAAAAACAGATCAAAATCATTTTGTGTTATGGTCCTGACATTAGTGTGTCATAGTTAGAAATAGCCACACGTATTGACTGGGCAATCTTTCTAGCTGGTTTTCTGCATATATGTGAACAGGCAAAAACCAGCCTGTAACTAACACCATGTCTTAATTTCAAAGACTGAAGAGGCTGTGACCACTTAAAGCTCCATTATGTAGGAACAGCTAATTTTTTTCCACTCTGATGACCCCAAGAGTTGCGGTCTGTAATTAATGGACAGTTGTTCACAGCAGCTAGGAATAATAATAAAAATAATAATAATACACTTTTTTTGTATAGCACCTTTCATACAAAACACAGCAGCTCAAAGTGCTTAACAGCAAAGAAATTACGTGGAGAGAAATGACAATAATGTGCTGCTGTATACTCATAGCATTGACATGGGTACCATGGTAACTAGCTAGCTGGCCACTTATACCATTTCCAGTGAGGTTAATGCTTTAACTCTTCCTGCATTTTGTCAGGCAAACCTAGGGCGGTTGTGAAACATTATTTAAAAAAATCTAAAGAATGACAGGAAATAGCTATTTATAGTAACTATTCTTAGCTTGAAAGTTTCTATACTTCTGCAGATGTGAGTTAGAAGTCAGCTACAGGGCAACATAAGTTTCTTGTTTCTTGTCGAAGGATAGGAAGAGAAAAAGAGAGAGTAACTGAGCAAGAGACCCTACACGTAACCGAGCAAGTCAGATGTGGAGCTGGCCTTCTTTCTATTGGACTAGTCAGTAATGACTTACAAGATAGGCTGTAAATAATGGAGATTGATTCTGCCACAAGCATCCCAGAAAATGGGCGTGGTGCCAAACAGGTAATACGCTCTGATTGAGTGAAAGTCAGATAGCGGTTTTAGATCTAATTGGCCGTAGGGGTCAACCAAACTAAAGAAAGGTGGGAGTGACCGAATTACTTTTAAAGAGAAGAACGCGCCATTCATATGGTAAGATCATCCATGGAGCATCTTCTGTTGAAAGTCAAGAGCCTTTCGATAAAGAATCCACAGATACACGCATTTGGCCTCTCGTCTTCTGAGCTCACTAGAAAAAATACCAATTCTTCTGGAATGGGGCTTTAAAGCACTAAAAGTATTTAAGAAATGCAAATATACTGCAGACATATACTACATGCATTTTCTAGCACAGTTTAAATACACTGAAGAGCACCTTTTTTCAACCTGGGCAATATCTAGGCATCTAACCCATCTACTCAGGGTTTTAGTTTGGCAATGTGGGCCAATTTATTTCATTTTTATCCCACATTCCTCTTGCAGTCTGCATTCTAAATGTATATCTCTCTTTTCCTATGACCTTCCATCTGTCTGTGTTTCTGTCTTGTCCACCCCCTCCCCTTCAGCTCCCTCTAATGTTGCCCTGGTGAATGTGAAAACCCGCAATGAGACTCACATAGAGCTAGAGTGGACCAAAGTCAACAACATCAACACTTACGCACTGAAATCGAGCGATGAAACAGAAACCCCCATCACTGGATTAGATGGGAGCACAGCAGTGACACACACAGTGTCATCTCTCTCTGCTGGAACAAAATACTCGTTCACTCTCTTCACGGTGTTTGAGGGAGTGAGAAGCACAGGATTTGAGTTCCCAGCAGTTACAGGTATGTCTCTTTTTTTGATTGCGAAATTTCAAGGAAGTTGCTTTTTTTCTTCCCAACACTTGAAAACCTGTGTCAGCTAGCTCATAATAAATTACACTGTGTAATGTATATCTAGCATGTCGCCAACAACATTTTATTAGATTACTCATACTCTACATTCAAAAGCTTGGAAAACAACGTATTGTATATGGGCTGAAAACACGAGCAGTATTTCAGCTAAATACATTTGTTTCTTTTTTTTCTTATTCTTTGGTTATGTTAGCGTTCATCTCCGATGTCACAATAAATGAAACTATTTTTAAAATAGTCATATTTGTGTAAATAAAATTGAGCTCACTAGAAAAATACCAATTCTTCTGGTTTTCTGCATATATGTGAACAGGCAAAAATCAGCCTGTAACTAATACCATGTCTTAATATCAAAGACTGAAGAGGCTGTTACCACTTAAAGCTCCATTATGTAGGAACAGCAAATTCTTTTTCAATTTGATGACCCCAAGAGTTGTGGGGTAATATTAATGGACAGTGGTTCACAGCAGCTAGGAATAACAATAAAAATAATAATAATAATAATAATAATAAACTTTATTTGTATAGCCCCTTTCATACAAAACACAGCAGCTTACAGTGCTTAACAGCAAATAAATTACTCGGTTTTAGATCTAATTGGCCGTAGGGGTCAACCAAACAAAGGGAAGGTGGGAGTGACCGAATTACTTTCAAATAGATGAACGCACCATTCATATGGTAAGATCATCCATGGAGCATCTTCTGTTGAGAGCTTAGAGCCTTTCAATAAAGAATCCACAGATACGCGCATTTGGCCTCTCATCTTCTGAGCTCACTAGAAAAAATACCAATTCTTCTGGAATGGGGCTTTAAAGCACTAAATGTATTTAAGAAATAAAAATATACTGCAGACATATACTACATGCATTTTCTAGCACAGTTTACAGTTTTTCTCGATTGCTAACACACATTTTTTCAAAGCATGCCTCATTTCCTCAAAACTCTAAACACAAATCCCAAAACCACTCACACAAAATGCAAAACCCTTTATATATCCTGCAAAAGGCAACTTTGCTTTCAAAACAGTGTTATGTCACCTCAAAAGGGTACTTTGTTTTCTAATGACAAACACAGCCCATTATATGAGTAGACATTCTAAGCATCGATTGAACACTGATGTGCTCAATGGAAAACACTACTATGAAATGGGAAAACACCAGTATGAAGGCCTTATCAGGAACATTATGTTACTAAACGCTTACTCCTGTAGTAAAATATAACTGTATAATGTTTTTACGCAAATATAAAACAACACACAAATATACAGTAACAACTAAAATATTTCTTTATTTTTTCCAAAAGTGCTGTAGCCTATACATCACAGCAAACACAAATGAATGTGTAAATGATTTGCACAGAACAAACAATAGGATATAGGCCAGTACAGTCAACAAAAAAAAGAAAGAAAAATGTAAAATAAAAAAGGACAAAAAACTACTGCATCCTGTTCTAGCTCAAGACAATATTGATAATGTGCTATCAGAAATAGACCTACACAGTGTTGTGAATGTTGTTGCATTTTGTGTGAGTGGTTTAGGGATTTGTGTTTAGAGTTTTGAGAAAATGAGGCATGCTTCATGTGTGTAAGCAATCGAGAAAAACTGTAACATTGGATTGGATTGCAATACAGTACATTAATGTGTCAGTGCTGATAGGACGCAATCAGTTGTGGAAATGTATATGACTTACCTGCACATAGTCATAGCATAACTGTTTGACTGTCGGAGTTTCTGACAAAAGGCACCCTGTACACCTGCTTTATTCTCAAGGTGTTCCGCCTTAGAACACAGTCCACTGTGGCTAGGCTCACTGTATTGATGTTTAGGAATTAGTCTTGGTCATCAATGGTTGCACTTTGTATTTGTTTACGTAATTTTACAGATACAGTACAATGGAAAATACAAGAATACTATGCTCCTGATAAGGCATTCAAACTAGTGTTTTCCTGTCATAGTAGTGTTTCTTACCTATTCCCTCTTCTGAATGTCCAGAGAATGGATGCAACTGAGAAGCGGCTTATATTTGGTTGAACCCTCTGGCCAGCCTCCTGCATGGTCAAACCATGGTTGACCACAGGGTTGACCACAGTGGCCCGAATCTCATCAGAGATAATGGCTCTCCTTCTTGCTCTTTCTCTTCATCCTCTTCCTCCTCCTCCTCCTCCTCTTACTCTCACTCCTCTGCCTTCCTGATCACCTCTCACTTCAATGTTGCCATCAATTGTTCTCCAAACCAGGAGCTAACCTGTGGCCATCATATTGCTAAAGCTTTGATTTCAAATTGCACAACAGCCTTGGAAATGGAAGTTTTGCCAATTGAATAGCAGTGTGTTCTGTCTGAACACAAGGAGGTTTTGGCATTGATGAAGTGTGCAAAGTAGAGAGGATGGTGTTTAGTGTTTTGAAGAAAGTGCGGTTAACAATTGAAATTTGTGTCTAAAGCAGATAATTGTGTGTTGTGTTTTGAAGAAAGTGCGGTTAACAATTGAAATCTGTGTCTAAAGCAGATACTTGTGCTTATAGTTTAGCAGAATTGGTTTAGGGAGTTGGCACATGAGTTACAGGTTGTGGTCATTGTGCCATAAGTTCCAGTTTTTGAATGTAATCAATCGAGAAAAACTGTAAATACACTGAAGAGCACCTTTTTTCAACCTGGGCAATATCTAGGCATCTAACCCATCTACTCAGGGTTTTAGTTTGGCAATGTGGGTCAATTTATTTCATTTTTATCCCACATTCCTCTTGCAGTCTGCATTCTAAATGTATATCTCTCTTTTCCTATGACCTTCCATCTGTCTGTGTTTCTGTCTTGTCCACCCCCTCCCCTTCAGCTCCCCCTGCTGTTACCCAGGTGGATGTGAAAACCCGCAATGAGACTCACATAGAGCTAGAGTGGACCAAAGTCAACAACATCTTACATACTTACATACTGATATTGGATGGAAAAGAAACCCTCATCCCTGGATCAGATGGGGACAAAGTGACACACACTGTGTCATCTCTCTCTGCTGGAACAAAATACTCGTTCACTCTCTTCACCGTGTTTGAGGAAGCTAAAAGCACAGGACATGATTTCTCAGCAGTGACAGGTATGTCTCTTTTTTTTATTGCGAAATTTCAAGGAAGTTGCTTTTTTCTCCGCAACACTTGAAAACCTGTGTCAGCTAGCTCATAATAAATTACACTGTCTAATGTATATTAAGCAAAAACATTTTATAAGATTACTAATACTCTACATTCAAACGCTTGGAAAACAATGTATATGGACTGAAAACACAAGCAGTATTTCAGCTAAATAAAAATGTGTCTTTTTTTTCTTATTCTTGGTTATGTTATGTTATTCTAGATTCCTCTTGCAGTCTCCATTCTAAATGTATATCTCTCTTTTCCTATGACCTTCCATCTGTCTGTGTTTCTGTCTTGTCCACCCCCTCCCCTTCAGCTCCCCCTGCTGTTACCGAGGTGATTGTGAAAGAACGCTCTGAGACTCACATAGAGCTAGAGTGGACCAAAGTCAACAACATCAACACTTACATACTGAGATATAGCAATGAAACAGAGACCAACATCACTGGATTAGCTGGGAATACAGTGACACACAGAGTGTCATCTCTCTCTGCTGCAACAAAATACTCGTTCACTCTCTTCACGGTGTTAGAGGAATTGAGAAGCACAGGATATGAGTTCTCAGCAGTTACAGGTATGTCCCCTCATATTCACTGAACCCTTTAATGATCTCGCTAAGAGAAAAAGAACAGGAAGGGAAAAAAAGATAAAAATCATTTTGTGTTATGGTCCTGACATTAGTGTTAGAAATAGCCACACGTATTGACTGGGCAATCTTTCTAGCTGGTTTTCTGCATATATGTGAACAGGCAAAAATCAGCCTGTAACTAATACCATGTTTTAATTTCAAAGACTGAAGAGGCTGTTACCACTTAAAGCTCCATTATGTAGGAACAGCAAAATGTTTTATGTCTATGGTATGGTAGCAACGGGCTGAAGCAGTCAATGGGGCGTCTATGTATATATATCTATGGTGGTGACGGAAACGTTTATAGTGAGATTGACAGGTCAACAACCAATCACACCGCTAACATTAGATAGCTGGCCCAGACACCTACAATAACTTTATTTAAAGTAAAAAAGGAACTGTTTATTTTCAACTGTGCGCCACAACTAAACAAAGCTAGTCAGAGTTTCTACAAAAATAAAAATTATCCAATATCAAAAGAGATAAGAACTCAGACTCTGGCTCAACAACAGCAACAACAGTGGCCTCCACAACTAAAAAAGGTGCCCTTGTCCTCAGTGTGCTTCTTTGGCATCTCTGTTGAAAACAAAAAATGAAACAGGACATTTTAAGAAGATTGTAACTGCACACATGGAACACTAAATAATCTGAGGTCATGTTTATAGTACTTATGAAATTCACTGTAAGGAAGGCACCTTGCTTTCAAGCAGGTGCACATTGAAACGCCATCTATCTATCTATCTATCTATCTATCTATCTATCTATCTATCTATCTATTTGTCTGTCTGTCTGTCTCTCTATTTGTCTGTCTATCTATCTATCTATCTATCTGTCTATCTGTCTATCTGTCTGTCTGTCTGTCTATCTGTCTGTTTGTCTGTGATGTATGTATGTATGTATGTATGTGTGTGTGTATGTATGCTTATGTGTATGTGTGTGTGTGTGTATGTATGTATGCTTGTGTGTGTGTGTGTGTGTGCGTGCGTGCGTGTATGTATGTATGTACGTATGTCTATTAAGCCAACCATTATGTTCTTTCCTCCATCAAGTTGTCTGCAGTCCGAACTCTTGTCCTCCAAACAGCATATGTGAGGAGCGTGCTGATAACACATTCACCTGTGTGTGTCCCGGTGGATTCATCTTTAATGACATTTTCTGTCAAAAAGGTACAATTGTAGCGCTCTCTCACAGACAAACGCTCACACCCTAAAAGTATAACTGAGGCGGCAACTGAGATAGAAGAGTGTATTCTCTCCATAGAAACTTTTCTGAGATAGAAGAGTGTATTCTCTCCATAGGGACTGTTCTGAGATAGAAGAGTGTATTCTCTCCATAGGGACTGTTCTGAGATAGAAGAGTGTATTCTCTCCATAGGGACTGTTCTGGGATTGTTACTTGAATCGTGTTCTTTGAATTGTAGCGAAAGTCTTCCCTGGGGAGCTGACCTTGACAACACTACATACAACAGAGATGGACGATAAAACCTCTGAGCTTTTTAAGACAACATCGGAGGAGATTGTCAGTGCGGTAAGTTACCACCAGGACACTGGCACGTGTTCCCTGTCATAATTACAATGCAGTTGAGGTTAATTTGTAAAGACTTTGACAATCAAATACTGTAAGCTGGATGACATATGGTCACTACAGACCAACTGAAACTGAAATAAAGAATATAATTTCTTAAGTATTTGAATTCTACAAAATTACATATAAAAATATATGAACATGTTTTCCCCTCCACCTATAACCCAGCTTAACACGGCATTTGTGGACAGAAAGGATTATGTCACTTCAGTGGTCCTCAGTCTTAGGTGAGTCACCTCATCTTTTTGTAGTCTTTTCCTCTACTGTAACATATACGCCCCCTGTGGCCTAAAGTAGTGTTGCTATTGACAAGAGACCATTTTTGTCTCACTCAATGAGTGTAAAAAACATGGACATCCTAAACTTCTCTCAAAAGGGAAACGACTTCAAGGAATTACAGCATGGAACAGATGCGTCCAAATATGGATTGGTTCTGGGGAGACCTGACCAATGTTCTGTTCACCAGGAATGCTGCGGCTGCAGAAAGCACTTTCTATGCAGAATATGACTCCAGTTTGAACATATGGCAGTTCGACTGAAAGGGCATGATGCCATGCTGTCCATTGTTTTTACAGTCACTGGTCTCGCTTGTGTTATTGCTCTGGGGTGGGGGGGGGTGGGTGGGGGGGGGGTGGGTGGGGGGGGGCGCTATATAAATAAATGAACCAAATAATGTCAGTCTGTCGAAGTCAGAAATGGTAGGCTTAACTCTAACATGTTTTGTGGGATACAATGTGAGGGTAAAATGTAAACAATTAGTCACATTTTCACTGACTCCTTTAGGTTTATTATTCCTTTCACTACCTTATCCCTGCCTTTGTGTTTTTGTCACTATGCACAGGCCGGCCACTGCCCCCGCTAAAGTGCTCTACAGGACCATTCGTGTCACAGCTGATGTTGAACACATCTTCAACGTTGAATCTGAAGTCACTGCAGGCATTGTAAAAGCAGCAATTGATAAGGCGGTTACGGAGGCACCTGATGGAGGTGTTCTAAGTGGGGCAACATTCAAAGGCATGTACTGGACCTCGTCTCCTCAGCCATCATTGTGCTTTCACCTGGCCCAGTCACAAAGGGCACAAAGGGCTGTTACATTAGGGCCAGGGATGTACTTTACTATTATATTTGAGCATTTTGTTATTATTTTATTCTATGTAGTTATTTTAATGGGATATTTTACTTTGTTTTTATTTAATTTAACCTTGTTACTTGATCTGAGTGGTCCTGTTGTTGCCTATTTATATTTGTTGTATGGACTGTACAGCACTTTGTGCTCTTATGTCCGACAAGTGCTATATAAATACAATGATTGTTATTATATGTATTACACAAACACACACACACACACACACACACACACATACATACCAGACTGCTACTGTGACCTGTGAAATAACCACAGACTGAGGTCCTTTTAAACAAGCCACTTTCAATGAATGTTAGTTCCTGTACCCTTAAGTGTTCAAACTGTATTGTTATGTGTTTTACGTGTTGTAACTGTAACTATTAACTTAAACCTGACATGTTACTTGTTTTGCTCATTTCACTCTAGAGTCAGCTCTGTGTCTGAAAAAGCCAAAGCAATGCGATGAGGCAACTACAAAATGCGAAGTCACAGGTGGTGATTTACAGTGCTTGTGCAAAGCCGGGTTCGTAAGGCCAAACACCATAGATAAGACACACTGTGACGGTGAGCAGCTTTTGTTTCTCCTTTCTTGCATGTGTAATTCACCCGTTCAGTTGAGACGTCATTTTTAGAGTTTCCTTCAGATTCTCCCACACTTGTGTCAGAAATAAGATGTGACCAAGAAGTAGAATGACTGAAATAGATTGGTGAAGACTTCTAATGAACTCAACAATGGATACCTTTATTATATATAAAAGTAATGCTATTAGAATGGTATGGCAAGCCATAATTTGCTGACAGTAATAAAGAGGTTTTTGCAGTACTTTGTTGTATAAATAATTTCAGTTTGCATTTTCATCAGTTTCACATTTGACATATCCCTTTTTGTACATTACTTTTTGCAGTAAAATATGGCAGAAGCAACTAAATCTAGGTTTTAATTTGATCATATGGGCCAGTGTCCTTAAAGTTACCATTACAGATTTCAAAACATTTCCTTTCATTTCCTGTGAAGCCAGATTCTGACCAAGAAATTGATTGATTTTTTTAATTGATTGATTTTTGCATTTCTATTCCAGTATGTCCAAGTGGGAAAAAGGAAGAAGATGGGAAATGTACAGAGTGAGTTGTCTTTAATTTTTTGTTTTATTATTTAGTTTTATTTATTGCACATGTGCATACTCAGTAACACATAACCTCCTTTAGTCTTTTTTTATTTACATAAACAGAGGAAATGTTTCATCTTCTTTTTAATGGACTAACATACAAATGAACACACAAACATTTGTTTTCTTTTGTGTTGTCAGTTGTCCATTTGGCTATGCTGGTAACAACTGCAGTGACAGTAAGTGTTACCGGTAATACATTAACACTGTTCTCACAGAGCCAGCCATCAAGTAAAATGCACTGTATGTATACAACATACACACACACACACACACACACACACACACACACACATATATGCTGCTGCATGTGGCAAGAATTACCATGTTTGACATGCTTGAGATTAAAAACCACTCCGACATCTTGTGAGAAACAAACAAACAGGAAGAGGAGGCAGGTTGTGTGATTCATGACCAAAATATAGTGGATTAAACTTTAAACGAGTGATTTGTCTCCAGACATTCCACCTCCATCATGACATGCCACACTTGTGCTTCTCCCCGTGAGACTACATTTACAGCCATTCCACATGTGTGGTCTGGCCATGACATAATAACCAGGCCGTTATTACGAGTACACGAGTAACGCACGTATGACAAGTTTTCTTCATTACAATTGAATTACAGCAATAGTCTCATTATTTAATAGCCACACCTTGTATGTTCAAATACAACACTAACTATGACACAGTGAGAATAAGCATGCAATTCCTCATTCTCCCTTAATTCCATATACTTAACTTTTTTCCCAGACTCATGCCATATCAGTTGAACACTTAGTGAGTTAGGACTGTGTACAAATCTTTGTGTGTCTCTCTCTCCCTGTCTTGACCAACAGATCACCAGCTGATATTGATTGTGGTGTCCTGTGTGCTTAGTTTACTCTTGGTCATCTCTATGTCAGTCACTACATTTGCCTTCTTCAGGTGAGAGTCTATATGCATACAGCCGTTCACAATGTACCATACTTGCTCCCATTACATCACTTAGTGATTGTAGTTGCATTGAACACACACATACACACACACACACAAACACACGTATAGACAGACACACACTCACTCCCAAACACACACACACACACACATACTCCCAAGCACACACACACCCACATACACACACACACATGCACTTCCAAACACACACACACACATACTCCCAAACACACACATACACACAAACACACACAGAGCTTTATTTCTTCAAATACTGTGGTTGCATCTGAGTGTACTTCAGTGTATGCCTCTAAATCATAATTCTTGTCTCGCTTCATCTTTTGCAGAAAAACTAAAGGCAAGAAAAGCAAGAAGACAGACGCTGGTTTCACCTATCAAAACCCAGCAATGCAGGCCAAAAACCAATTTCCAACAAACCAGCTTCCCACAATTCCACGGGTAGACACCAACCAACACCGGGGGGGAAGTGGCATGGAGATGACCTCTGGCGGGGGCTATTCCAGGCCCAACCCCAATATGGACCGAGGGATGAACGGCTATCGGGGCAACACCCCAATGGAAAACAATGGCGGAGGCATCGGTGGTGTCCGCTCTCAGACCAACCAGGGCTTTGACAGAGGTGGAAACATGAGTGGCTACCGTGCCAACACGCCCACTAATGTGGACACTGGCGTTATGGGCATGGGTGGCTATCGTGCCCAGGGGAACCAGAATCGCTCCAACGAATGGGTAAGAATTAAGTAGACTAGCAGAGAGGGTTTTTATGGGCATTCTGAAAGTGCCAATTAGTTTTCAAATGAGCAGTTTTTTCTTGAGGACTTTTCATATTATACTGATATTATTTATATATATATATATATATATATAAATATATAACAGAAAAAAATACCATATTCATAACAGTATATTGATAGGATTTACATATATTTCATGCATTCATTTATTTATCTTTTTCAGGGGAGTCCGTCTCAAAGAAACCCACCCTACGAAGAACCAAAGAGCTTCAACGGCTCAAACTTTGGCATGCCTCGTGCGAACCAAATCGTCCAGCCCCAAGACAATCCCTACAACCCGTATGCTGATCGCAGGGGACGATTCTAGAGCCAGGATAGAGAGAGAGAGAGAGAGAGAGAGAGAGAGAGAGAGAGAGAGAGAACAAATTTGCACTCTTTACTGTTTGTTCATTATAAAATAACAATAGAATTTATTTCTTCTCCTTAGCTCTTAATATTTATTATTCACTCAAATTTAATTTAATTGCATGGAACAGAAAATGTCACCCGCCATTGGGGTGTTGTTTCAAACTATTTTGTAATTTTTAACTTTTCTGAATACAAAGATTATTTTTTCTCTTTATGATAACCGCCACTGCACACAGGCGGTCACTTAGTGTTTGTCGAAATCATCTCCTTCTACCTTTTTTCACAATTTTTTAGTCAGTGATATTATATACTTAATGAAATTTTGTAGGCTCATACATAATAGCATGTCACTAATTACCCGCTGCTTGCGCCTATATTTAGACATATTATTATTATAGTGTATACCCCTTTCCTGTTATAAATGTTGATGCTTGTAGGCCTAAAATGTAGTCTTTACATGTGTACTGTAGAATTTATATGGATTTATATGGATATATGGATTTATATGTACATTTTCTACATTCAAATTTTTTTAAACTTTGTAAATAATTGCTAAGTACAATTTTACAATGAAGCTCATTTTGTTCCTCATGTAAACATGTTAATTTCACAAAATTCTCATGTTTAGCATGAGATTATATAATGGAAAAAATGCCACCCTCATCCTCATATTCACTAGATAGGTGGCAAAACCTCAGAACATAACTCACAAATACTGCTTCGCACCCTATCCGTGTATACCTACCACATCCACAAACTAGCTCCTTTAATTTTATGTAAGATGCACAACAAAATTTTAAGTCTATTGTTGCCAGCAACGTAATCATTCAAGATAACAGTCTTTTTTTAAATGGAAACTAGCATGTTATTTCACTTTCACAATTCTTGGTCATTCTCTCACTTCATTCGGTGGTCATATTAGGCACTGCTACACGGCACGTCTATTTTACACCTCTATCTATTGTCTGACATAATGTCTTTTATTGCATGCAACTGTTTAAGAATTATGAATTATGAATTAAAGCTTTTGTAAATGACCTTGGCGGTGTGTGTGTTGCCTTCTTACAGATAACTACACTGCATTCATTAAAATGCAAATATATCATACATGTGACAATCTATTATTTTACATTACATTAAGTCATTTAGCAGACGCTTTTATCTAGGGATGCACCGATACCACTTTTTTACAAACCGATACGAGTACGAGTATTTTTATTCGTGTACTTGCCGATACCGAGTAGCCTACCGATACCGATACTTCTTAGATTTGGTCTCCATGAAAGTGCAATTAATTTGGAGGCAGATTTTATTTTATCCTCTGCAGATTATGTCAAGCCTATAGTACAAAATTAACAGAAGGCTATCCCAAGCCAAAAATAAACAGAGCTTTCTGGTTTTAACACACAAAAAAGCCTTCAAACAGACAATATCATCACATGAGACAAAATGCAAATATAACCAGATAAAGGCAATTCAATTTGCTGCATAGTTAACAACACAGTCTGCTTAACAAAAAGTGAACAGAACTATTACTAGATTAGCACAAGAGCACATTTCAGTTACAAAAGGATCAGAAGAATCTCCTGCTCAAGTACACAAACAATCACTTAACCTATGTGGCACAGTCTTTCTCTCTACCTCTCTCTCTGTGTGTGCGTGCGCGTTTTTTTCTTTTGCAAGACGTCAGTTAAGATTGGTTGCTTTGGTCTTGCGCCACTAGCATCAGTGAACGCTGTGTACTAAGCACTATGGTGTGTCTTCAGATGTTTAATCAAATTGCTTGTGTTAAACAAAGTACTTTCCTTTCCGCCCCTCCACACCGTAGCAGTGCAGATCTTACACTGTGCCTTACTCCTGTCGTCGTCATTTATCTTAAAATGAGCCCAAATCGCCGTTAAGGCAGCTCAACGGAATTGCTAATCGCTAACGAGATGCTAGCAGCTAAATTTAGCGAAACCTGTATACTGAAATACTTTGACACTATGACAAACTTTCCTAACACAGTCAAACATCAAGCAAATGCAACACAAGAAGGCAAATAAGCTACTTACTAGTCTGGCAGAGAGTGGTAGGACAGGTAGGACAATAAATCACATTTTGTGTCAGCATAGCCCGGCCAGTTTGATGCAGTGAAATACTGATGAGTGGTATCGGTGCTTGGTATCGGCAATTCAAAACGAGTACGAGTACGAGTATTTTAACGAAGTATCGGCACCGATACCGATACTGGTATCGGTATCGGTGCATCCCTACTTTTATCCAAAGCGACTTACATATGTGCGACTTACAATGTATACACATTTTACATTTACACTGATGGCACATCAGGAGCAATTAGGGGTTCAGTGTCTTGCTCAAGGACGCTTCGACAGGGAATCGAACTAGCAACCTTCTGATTACTAAACGACTTATTTACCTCCTGTACCACTGTCGCCCCCATTTTACATTGTATTACAGTAATACAAACTGATTGATACAAAGATAATTAATGATTACATGTGAACGACAAACACAAATGCATATCATATCATACTCCACACTACACAGAGTGGTAGCTCAGTAGATTTCACCATATCAAAGTTAGCAAACACTACAATGACGATTCTTCCATCACAAGGTAGGCTGATTTAAGTGATTCCCCGATCACTGTACTTGCGTTATTGATCCTTATTTAACCTTATTTAACCTCATACTCTTATGTAATCAAGAGAAAAACTCATTGAGATGAAACACCTCTATTGCATGTAGTTGACATCTGATTTAGCTGAGTCAGCAGCAGTGTATACGCTGCACAGTGCAACACTGACACAACGCGGATACAGTGCTTCTCCGTTAAAAACTGTAGGCCTACACGTCAATAACATAAATCCATACAAAGTGAACACAAAGCCTTACATAGAATGAATCTACTTCAAATTCATGTACTTCCTTATATCATTATTTATTTGAATATGGAATATTAGTGTCGATTTGTTTTTGATTGTTAGAAATTGTAACCTTTCATTGTAAATCAGTGTGTAGTGGCCATTTATAACACAAAACACTTGATGGCGCTGGATCAGTTCTTCATAATCGATAGTCTGACTACCCAGCAGTAAAATACCACATTTGTGACAAAAAGTAAACGTACTACTTAGTGTCATTTATGTAACATTAGGATTATTATTTCATATGAATATTAGTACAAATAACAGTACAAACTCTACTGAACTGACAGAGGAAGGATTGCCCAAACTCCCACAGAAAGCACTACAAGGAGATTCAGTGCTGATGTTTACAACAGCAAAAAGTTAATCTTAGATGAAGGTCACGTTAAAGGGAAAACCATAAAACGTTGCATTCTGGAAACTGCTCCTCGACTCCGCCAGGACCTAGTTCTCGTCAGTTTAGGTGATATAACTCTATCCCCAAAAGAGTCTGACCACACACTCTCCATTAGATAGCAGAGGAGTGTTCATAGGAATCAAGTGTCTCCACAGTATGAGCCTGTCAGGCCACAGCATCCCTAATTAGGTGGATGTTATTGATAACATTGCACATCTTAACATCAATTATTATCGATTTGAAAGACGGATGAATCCCAAGATGGGCCTTGTCGGGCTACCTGTTCTCATGATTTTAATCTTTTGTCAGAACCCTCTACTTACTAAAGGTATGTATTCACAGATGTGGGACGTTCTAGGGTAACATCATTCTGTAAATGTACTAATGCATAATGCAGGTTTCTACCGTATTTATAGTTTTTAGTGTCTCTCAGAACCCTTTTGGGTGTTTGAAATATGATGGGCTTTCTTGTATTTCATTATAAATGTAACCTGACAAAACTGGACATATTAGTGCATGTAAGTGTCTGAAATCCTTTTACAGACAGCCATTAGCTTATGGTCTGTAACTTCTAATGGACAATTGAGTTATAGTATTTTTATGGATGTTGAAATTAATTATTAGAAATAAATGAGTGTTGATTGTTTTCACATTTGTATTGTTTTCACATAGACAATATGTGACTTTTGAGTGATGCAAAAAAAATGTTTAAGTTCAGGTCACTCAATTAAATTAATTTGTGTCAATAAGCAGTTGAACGGAATCCCTTTCACTATGCTCCTTTCAATTACCGGTATTAGTTTGCCTCTTTCATCACCTGAGGAAATGATGATCTTTGTGCCACTTATTGAACACTGGAATGGTTTTTGTTTTCATTTGGGTCCAATCTCTCAAACTTAAACTAATGTACAGCTATAAGATGTACCAGTACCACACTGCTTCAATTACAGTTAGTTCTCTTTCAGTTTCGCATTGCTGGCACATAGATCGTTTGCTGCACAAATCTTACACCCACTTCAAGTTATGTGTGGCTACACGTATTTTTCTTTCCTCTCCTATGCTTATGAAACCCTATAGAGACTACACATGTGTGAAACTAGTCATGAGATCAATCGCATGTATGAAAAGATAAAAGGCCTTTAATAGGCAAAATCACATGAGAAAGGGTTCAAATGCCTGCCACTGCAAGCCACACAGTAGCAAAAGGCATCATAAACATGGTTACTGATTCATCTTTGCTATTTCTCCCTGCATAGGAGTCATCTGTAAAAATATCTAATAAACTTGACATGTTTGAACCAGTTAGAATCGCAAGCAGTAACAGAAAAAGTCACATCTCATTGAGTTGGTATTCTCTACTAGTGAAGGTTATAGAGAACATTAACATAGAATGAGTGCTGTTTTTCCCTAAAGAGATCTGAGAGTCAGAAAGCCTAATTTAGAGGACTAGAGACATAAGGGGTTATATCTTCATTCCTGGTTTTGGAAATCTGATCTTCAAATGGGTTAGGTGCATAATGTCATACAGCTGTTTGTCCAAACATGTACTAGCCATGTTCTTTAATATAATTTATAATAGGAGGTATACAGGGATGTCTAATTCAGTCAGTGCAAAGCATCGCAGATCTATGGCCAGCACCCTTACCAAAGCAAGTAACCTGACCTCATAAAGATCCCTCTATTTAACAGCACCAACTTATGAACCTTTTTTTCTCTCGCATTCACCTACTTATTTATTGGAGGTGGGGTCATAATGCTTCTGTGTCTCCCACAGCCTTGACTGACTGCTTCGTCTGATCTGTCTGTTTCTGTAGGCCAGTGTGCCACGTCCCAGTTCCAGTGTGCCAACGCTCAGTGCATAGACCAGGACTGGAGGTGTGATGGGACCAAAGACTGCACCGACGACTCGGATGAGCTCAACTGCCGTGAGTTACACACCTTTCCTGCTCGGGAGCTTCACTAATCACTGTCGTATTCCCTAAACCATCTGACAACACCCTAACTTAAATTTAAATTAGCTTTCGGAAGTTGTGGCTCTGATAAAACAGTGGGCTCAGCTACTCAGTTCAGTTATTGTGGAACAACAGATGATATGGTTAGTTCTTTGGTGGGATGGGGTGGGTAGTTGAAGCTACTGGTTCTATCAGGTGACTTTCATCTTTGCAGCAAGTCAAGTGTTTTATGACAATACATTTGTAAACGAATAAGTGAAGTCTTTTAAGTTTTGTGCTGTACAGAAAGTCCTTCAGCCTTGGTGTGCCAGTCTGTTAAAGGTTTGAGCCCCGGAGGGTAGTCTAGCGGTCAACACTGACTGTGTGTGTATATGTGCGTGCGTGTGCGTGTGTGTGTGTTTGTGTGTGTGTGTGTGTGTGTGTGTGTGTGTGTCTATGTTTGCAGCTGCGGCCTCATGTGGCTCTCAGCAGTTCCAGTGTGTGACGGGAGGTGAATGCATCTCACTTGCGTTTGTGTGCGATGGAGAGAACGACTGCACAGACGGCTCAGATGAACAGAGGGCCTGCAGTGAGTTGGGTGGATGAGGGTTGGCCCATGCACACACACACACACACACACACACACACACACACACACACACAGTATTTCAGAATCAGAATAGTTTTTATTGCCAAGTAGGTTTACACTTACCTGGAATTTGTTCTGGTGTGTAGGTGCATTCAGTAAACATAAAAACATACAAACACAATAAGTACTATATAGTGTCTGTTAACACTACACTTAACCCCTAACCCATGATGTGTATTTGATACCCAATATTTGAAATCAAAGGAAGAAGCTTACCAGTGGTGGAACATGTGACCTTGCAGACACAACTGAAATGTTGCATAGTCCTCAAACATCTTAGATTTGCGTATTTTGACAGTAGAAAACCCCCCAGCACTGTTACCTATTTTAGGTGAGTCAGGAAGTACAGATAGTGATGTGGATTCCCTCTCTCTCCCCTTTAGATGGTCAGACGTGTGGACCACACCAGTTCACCTGTCAGGAGGGGCAGTGTGTCCCCCAGCAGTACAGGTGTGACCATGTCAAGGACTGCGTGGACAACTCTGACGAGAACAACTGCAGTAAGTTGCCATTTCAGTTCATCTACTCATTTAGTTGATATTCAAAGGCTACATGAAAACCTCCATGTTTTCATGTAGCCTTGGTGAACAAGTCTTAACTGTTGATTACACACACACAAAACACAAAACACACACACACTTAGACAGGTCACAAGTCAAAAGTGCAAATTGTTCAGCATTATTGTAAAAAGTATTGGCAATGTCACAACCAGGAGAGAAAGTACATAATGTCAGTCTGAGTTGTAGAACGATTTTGTTCTGTATGGGACAAATATTCAACTTTTGTTCTCATTAAAGTTAGTGCATGCATGCAGTGTTTCCTTGTTGTATGTGATGGAATGTAAATTTGCATCATTAAGTAATATAAGTCATATCCTTATTATAGTGATTGTGAGTTTTTTTTAACAAGACCATGAAAATGTTGGACTTTGAACTCATCAAAGAATTGCTATTTTTCTTTCTTACATCTTAGTCATGCCACCATTACGGATTCCATTCACGTTTTATATGAGCTTTAGAAAATGGCATCCTTTGCGCTAAATTCGACTAGCATTATTGTTAAAATAAAAGCAAAAAAATAAATTCTCTCTCTAAAACACCCTTTGGTTTCAAACAGATTATCCGAGCTGTCCAGAGAAAACGTGTGTCAATGAGGCCTGTTACAACAACACACAACACTGCAACGGAGTACTGGACTGCAGAGACGGATCAGATGAATACAACTGCAGTAGGTTATCAATTCAAATTTAAAATTCTAATATGAAGGAGACAACCAAATTGACTGCCTTTACTATTTCTATCATATCTTCCTCAGCAACGGAGCACTGTCTACTCCATCAGTATCAGTGCGCCAACGGCTACTGCATCCCCATGTCGTTCGTGTGTGACCACTGGGACGACTGTGGTGACAAAAGTGATGAAGAGGGTTGCGGTGAGTGGATCATTACACTAAATCTATGAAGTTGAATAGGCAAAATAAAACATATAGATAGAGAGAACATAAATCTTAAGGTTAATAGGGTTTAGGCATACCCTGAATGTCTAAAGATCGTGCTAATTAAAAAAATATTTAAAATACAGTCTATCAGAGTTGCAGTGGGTCACAATTCACCTGCACCAGCGGTCGCTGCATCCCGCAGGACTGGGTTTGCGACGCCTTCAATGACTGCGGAGACTATAGCGATGAGAAGGGATGTGGTGAGGATCTGTTTCACCATGCTACTGATATTTTCATTCTAAAATGACAACATAACTTGAGGTGACACACGCTGTTATTGATAAGTTCCAACATAATTGTGTTAACTATGTATATAGTTTACCTCAGCAGATAATTGGGCATGGCTTGGCTTTGCAAGGCTAGTTTGCCCTTTTGCACTTTTTTTACTGGAGCTTTACTGAGGTTTCATGCATATAACTCGTGATACATGTGTGTGTGTTATTCCCGTTCTGAACTCTGACTCTCAGACGGTAACATAAGAGAGTGTTACCCCGGCGAGTGGCCGTGCCCGGGTTCCTCTGCCTGTGTGGCCAACAACAAAGTGTGTGACGGTCGCCCTGACTGCCCAGGAGGCACGGATGAGTCCAACACCACTGCCCAGCTAACCTGTGGTGAGTTGCAAATACTCTCCCCTCGCATGTAGCTAAAAAACTGAGGGCTGATAAAGAAAGCTCGACCATATATTGTCTAAATCTAAAAAATCTGATCTACCTGGCCAGTTCCAGGGCCCTTGTCCAGTGCTGGACACCGGGCCCTGGATCCCCGGAATCTTTTAGGATCCCCCATCCTGGTTATGTTCCTGTTCCCCACCCACTCACACAGTCACATGCATCCTCTGTCCTAACCAGCACAGATGATTTGTCAGAGTATATGGGTCAACGTATGTATTGCATTAACAGTAAGTAGTACATTATGGGCTGCTACAGGGTGTCTTAAAAAACTCATGGAACACTGAGGAGGTCATTGCATTCTTTTATAGAAATGTAATTGAGTGCAATTCTGTTGTAACCTTCACAGCGACTATGAGTCACATTTTATGATACAGTAGTGAATATAAAGATAGTTTTTTATTGTTTTCTGTCACGTTTTGGTGCCAGTAAAGATGGCCTTCGTTGGGATTTTAGCCATTGTTGTCTTGGAGCTGTCTCTAGACCTGTTTGCCTTCTGTTTAGGTTTCCCTATTCTTGACTGCTGTTGCCTGATGTTTGTGTGTAACTCTATCATCAACATGCATAACACAAACAATATTTCTCCAATTAACTGACTTGTGTTTTTTATCCATTGTTATACTTAAAAATGTTAAACTTGCGTTTCTGTAGGTCTTCAGCAGTGTTCTGCTCTCAGCTGTGAGTACCGTTGCCATGCCACCCCACAGGGCGGTAGCTGCTACTGCCCTGATGGCTATACCGTTGCCAATGACAGCCGCTCGTGTATTGGTGAGTGCCGGAGAGAAAGTATTCCATATTCTCCCATTCAGTTTGACCACATTCATGAAATTATAAAATTTGAAGCTTTGAAGGAAATTTAATGAAGGTATTTCACATGGTTAAGGAATTTTAGGTTAAGTCTCTGAGAACGAGGTTCTCTAAGAGAGGAAGGCTGATGCATCTGAATTGCAGAAAAAATGGCAACAGTTGACTTTAGACTCTGACAGAGACTCCAACTGTCCCTTGAGATTTGTGTGAATGAATGGGGCCATTTGATGGACTCCTTTGTCTGACCAATCTTTGCAAATAACTCTTCAACGTACTTCATCGTACTTCACCGTGTCCCCTGATGTTGGTTAGATAAGCCAGACAATCTGACAGTCACCCTGCTGATTTAGGCACAGCACATAACAGCAATGATCATTCCAGCTGTCGTCTTGCTCTAGATTACAATGACTGCAACATCTGGGGAATCTGTGACCATTTCTGCGAGGACCGTCCTGGGTCGCACCACTGCAGCTGTGCCGATGGATACTTCCTGGAGCAGGGTCACCTTTGCAAGGCCAACGTGTCAGGTATGCGCCACACTCACAGACAGGTGAAGCACTACAGCTTAGTTTACCTTGGATGGGAAGGATGTGTATGTCATTTTTACCTGGGTTCAGCCTATGTGTGTAAGTGGAATTATTCATTATTTGAAGGAGTTAGTTTCTCATAGTAACATAATCAATTACTAGAAAACATTGCAATTGCTGACATGGAACGTGTTTCATGAGCCCTTTTTTCGTAGTATGCGTTGTTTTAGATAAAATTGCTTCCTAGTAATTCTGCAGTAATTTTCACTTTGCTATAGGGGGGCTTCCTAAGCTAATCTTCACAGACGGCCGTGATGTCAGAATGGCGGATGTTCATGGGCGGTTCATCAGAACTCTGGTCCAATCACCAGGCAAAGGTTATGCTGTGGGCGTGGCCTATCACTGGCACAGTCAGCGTGTCTTTTGGTCTGACACAAACGTTCAGAAGGTTAGTATTATTATTACTAATTTACTGATTTATTATTTTTATTAGAACTTTACGTAGGGAACTACTGACTAAGCAGCCTCTGTTTTTTCCCATAATGCCCATAATAAGTTTGGTGATGAAAAGGAGGAAACGGCACACACACACAAACACAGACATTTTATGAAGTCATGTCTCTCCCTCTCCTAAGGTCTTCTCTATACATTTTGATGGAAGTGACCAGCAGGAGGTTCTGACTGAGGTAGTGCACAGTGTCCAGAACATCGCCGTGGACTGGATCAACTTCAAGCTCTACCTGCTAGAGGCGCGGGTGGAGCGGATCGACGTGTGCAACTTCGACGGCAGCGACCGCGTCACCCTGGTGGCCGAAAACCTGGAGAACCCGCATGGCCTGGCCTTGGACCCCACTGTTGGGTGAGCGTGGCATGACAGCCTAAAGGCCTGGACCCTCTAGAGCAGGTTTCATGTGGTCTTAATGCACAGTAACACAGGATCTGGTGTGGGCCTGGGGATCTGGTCAGAAACCGCAGACCCATTTATGGGCAGGTTTCACTTTAACTAGAACTCGAGACCAAAGACACAGTAACGTGAATGAAAAACAGCCCGGAATAAATACATGACTAATTGGTCACATGACTCACTGACGAGCAGGTGAAACTGAAAATGGCGGGAAAACAAACAAGGGCAGGAAGTAAACACATGCAGGCACACCAGGCAAAGAGTCTTTTTTTGCGGCCTCTAGAGGCCAAACAATGTCCCAACTCATGACAAATGCACAGCAACACAAACCTTTGGAAGCCTGGTTGGCAGAGGCACTGACCTAGGCAGGTCTGATATCTACCAAACAGTACAGTACCATTAACACAGTAACACAACATGTTGAAAGCCTGGTAGCCTGACTCAAGTAGCAGTGGGCTTTGGGCCATCTCAGAGTCACCCAACTGACAGTAGCATCACATTCTACCAGATCCCTTTCCTGCCTGGCAGCCGCTGTCATGGTCATGGAATCGATTGTTGCCGTGTTGTGTTGATTTGAAGCATGTGCACCTTTTATGACTTTTCCCTGATGATTCAGTTGTAGCTGTTTATGCACATGGTTTTTTGTTTTAGTTTTTGCTCCCGTTTCATTTTTTCAGTGTCAGTTTTCAGTTCTCAGTCTCTCTCAGATTGTTTCAGTCTTCACTAAATTAATGTACTTCTGATATACTCTGATTTACCCTGATTAGGTTTACTGTGCAAAGTCCAGTGTCCACTGATGCAGAATTATTTGATATAAAATGCATATAAAGATGGTCATGATGGCTTCATACTAGATTGTATACAGAATATCTTCATCGTATAATCATGCAGCGGAACTAATATGAACTTTCCTCCGTCCTCTCACCAGGTACATGTTCTTCACAGACACCATGGGCTACGGCAACACAGACATGAAACTGGAGCGTGCATTCATGGACGGCAGCAACCGCTTTGAGCTGGTGAAGACCAGGGTCGGCAACCCGTCTGGCATTACCCTAGACCTGGTCACCAAGAGGGTGTACTGGACAGACGAGCATTTCAACATGGTGCAGACGGTCACCTACAGTGGGCTGGACAGGTAGGGACCAACCGAGAGAGTGTTTGTCAGGGGGAAACGTTGGAAATGTTTTCGTGATTATGCTGTCCTGTATATGTACGGTATATCGGTAATAAGTAATAAATCTTTCTATTCTACATTTTGGTTAAAGATGTAGTTCCTGATGAGAAAACAGATACTCTGGCCACATTGTTTTTCAATCTACAGCCAGAACACATTCTCACACATGAGCACATTAGACACTTGCAGTTATGTGAAGAGCATGTAGTTTGAGTGATGCTGAACCCTCATTGGTCATAATGTCGTAATGTTTTAATGCATAATAATGCCATCACTCCCTCCCCAGGAAAATTGTGCTGAATGGAGGTTTTCAGGTCCCTCAACCCTTTGGCCTCTCTGTCTTCGAGAACCACGCCTTCTTCACCGACTGGACCAAGATGGGCGTGGTCCGCACCAATCGCTTTAATGGCAGTGACCCGGTGCTTCTGTTCCGGACGGCAGACAGACCTGGACACATTGTGGCCTCTCACTCTACCTTGCAACCTGTGGGTGAGTGATTTCAACAGCTTCCCAAGAACTCATAGTGTAAAAACCATACCACTGAATTGGTCAGATACCGGTACTGTTCTCTTGGGATGTCAGATTTACAGTTTAAACACATTTTGAACAGTTTTTGGACATTATGTATTAGTTCATGTGCCTTGGGATCATAATCATATTCTGTGGTCTGCGCTCTTGATACTGAGACAATACATTTTAAATTATAACAAAGCATAAGAACCATCAAACACCCTCTTCTTGTTGTCGCCACAGTTCAGAACCCCTGCGGCCGGCACAATGGCGGCTGCCAGCAGATCTGTGTGCTGAGCCACCGCACCGACAATGATGGCCTGGGCTACCGCTGCAAGTGTCGCCTGGGTTACGACCTTCAGCCTGACCTCCGCACCTGTTTCAGTGAGAGACTGAGCCTTTTTTCACAAACATTTGGTCTGCATAGGGAGGAAAGAGGCATTGCAATATATGTGATAAACAGAAAGGTGTGAAATGTGTTTTTTTGCCTGTAGCCAACATTTATGAGACTGACATGGAAGCCAGGGGTTACACTGTAATGGTGCCTAATTTAAGTACATGAATTACAAAGCACCTTTGGGCTGTGCTTAAGTTGCAATGTGATTGTAATCTTAAAATCTTTCTGCATATCGATCTCTCGCCAAGTCTATTTCTCTTTCCTTCCATTTCTTCCCCCTGTAAAAAAAGAAAACGTTTCCGTTCTCTGTTCTTTTAGTTTAAATTATTTTTATTTTCCACAGAGGTGCGTGACTTCCTGTTGGTGGCGAACCAGTATGCGGTGCGGGGGATCCCCCTGAACGTGTCCCAGCAGGAGGACGTCATCCTCCCCCTGACGGGCCTCGCGGTCACCTTTAGCGCCTCGGCCGTGGAGTATGATGCCAGCGAGGAGACTGTGTTCTACAACGACCGCAGCAGGAACCTCATATACAAGGGCGCTGTCAACGGAACACGTGAGTCATCCCATATTGACCGGGGGAGTACATTACAGTACATTGATCAGATTCCCAGCGTCAGATTAATATAAAATACGTATGCTGTATGTATTGTGTACTGTGTATTGATTCATATAGCCATATACCAAGCACTTTGCACTTCGGTAGAGTAATAAATTCTTCTTCTGAGTTCAGTTGATGCTTGAAAGCCAAATGATGATCAAAGGGTGAGGTGGTTTATAATGTATTTATATGGTTTAACATGTTCAGTGCTCGGCAGCAGATCACTGCTATTTGCTCTATACTCTTCCCTTGCAGCCCGTTATCAGATTATTTATTTGTGTTTGCTTTCAATTCCTCTCATCATTTCTCAACACAGACCAGCAGGTTCTGACAGGGTACCGTGTGGGCAAGGTAGAGTCTATGGCCTACGACTGGACCTCTAAGGTTCTGTTCTGGACCTCCAGCAGCTACCGGGTCGTATCAGCCTACAAAGTGACAGATGGGTCCAGAAGGGACATCGTGGAGGACCTGAAGAACCCCCGCGGGATTGCGGTTCACCCCAGCGCAGGGTGAGCAGTGAAGAGAAAAACGTTAAACAAAAAACACATTTAAGGGTACCGTTATACATTGCATGTACACATACTGTAGGTACACATGCTGAGGCCTGTTCCTGTAGCTGGTAGAGCAGGGTGCTAAGGACATAAAGGTTATGGGTTCGAGACCCACATGGCACACTTATTGTTAATAATGTCAGTGTCACTCAATTGTCGGCCCAGTAAACTAGCTGAAAACAAACCTAGCATGTGTCGTTGTCGTACCTTGGTATAATACATTTTGTAGCGTTGTAGCACTTTTTATGTTGTGAATGTGTATTCATTCACTACTCAGCTACCTGTTCTGGTCGGACTGGTACCGGCCTGCAGTGATCACCAGAGCCTACACGGACGGCAGCAACGCCATACCCCTCATCAACACTACCCTGGGCTGGCCCAATGGACTCGCCATCGACTTCATGTATGGGCTTTTAATGTGTGGGGAGATGTTCCGGTTTGCATGCAGTGATCCATGTGACTGCTGTTTTACTTTAGAACATGTAGGAGGTTTTTGTCTTGTGTGACATGAACTATAGATAACTGAGATAATAAATGTGATGGTGTTGGTGGTGGTGGTGGTGATGGTGATGGTGATGACGATTACAATGACGGCAATGATGATGATTATGTTTATGATGATAAAAAAGATATTGATGATGGTACTCATGGTAACTCAGGTGAGGTGAGTGTGTGAGTGAGTCCTTTACACTGACCCCTCATGCTGTGATTGGTGTGTTGCAGGATGAACCGACTCTACTGGGTGGACGCTCTGCTGGACCGCATTGAGTTTGTGGGCATGGACGGCTCTGACCGCCAAGCCTTCTCCAACATTGGCCAGATCACACAACCTTTTTCCCTCACATTACACGCCGGTGAGTGGCACAGTTACACAGGCGTAACATTCACAGATGTTCCTACTCATGCTCAGTATCAGTCACTGTGATGCTCAGTCTAAGCACCAGGTGTTTGCCAGTATATCTTATCCTCGCTCTCCTTTCTATTGCATTACATAATTACATAACTAGCAGCCTTAGTAAAGAGCTTCATTTGTTGTGTTTTTAGTAGTCATGGAGTTGTTGAAGCCAAATTAATTGAAGTCTTTATCTCTCTCTCCCTTTTCCTGATTCTATCTCTCCCTCTCCCCCTGTGCCTTTGTCTCGTTCTCTTTCTATCTGTCTTTAGACCATTTGTTCGTGTCGGACTGGCGGACTGAATCTGTATATCGGATGCGGAAGAGAGACGGCGGAGACAACATCGTCCTCCGCAAGGGAATCTTGGGAGTCATGAATGTGAAGGCCTACTCTGCTGACCTGCAGGGCTGTGAGTCTGAGGGAGGGTGGGGGAGTGGATTTGGATTGATTCATTTATACATGCATTCATTCTCTCTCAATCAAGTCACCTGTTTCACATCGGTTCATCACATGTGTGTACATATGCTTATGTTTCCAATAGTATCTTCTATATGTATCTGTGTATGGCTCTCCTATTAACACGCACATATCTTCTGCATTTGTACTGCATTTGTGTGTGTGTGTGCGTATGTGTGTGTGTTCATGTGTATGCCTCTGTGTGTGTGTCTGTTTGTGTGTGTGTGTGTGTGTGTGTGTGTGTGTGTGTGTCTGTTTGTGTGTGTGTGTGTGTGTGTGTGTGTGTGTGTGTGTATACTCACCAGTGATCAGCAGCCCTTGCAACATGCTCCCCAATGGCCGCTGCAGCCACTTCTGTTTCCCAATGCCGACTTCGAGTCGCGTTTGCGGCTGTCCCTTCGGCATGAAACTGCAGGCCAACCAGCGCGACTGTGTCAAGGATGACTCCGTCACGCCGCCGGACATCACCTGTGGCGACTACGCCTTCCCCTGTGATGGTGGACGCTGCGTCTCCAACTCGTTCCGCTGCGACGGCTACAAAGACTGCATGGACAACACCGATGAGGCCAACTGCACCGATACTGGTATGTGTGTGTGTGTGTGTGTATCTGTGTGTGTGTGTGTGTATGTGTGTGTGTGTGTGTGTGTGTGTGTGTGTGTGTGTGTGTGTATATCATTGTAAGCTGTAATGAAAAATATGTAAGCATATAAGATGTCTTTAATGGTTTATTTATCTGGTTGTTTATTCATGTTTTGCCACTTTTATTATTACCTTAATGCACCTGGTCATGTGCCACTTCTTTCATGTTTATTATGTCTGTAATGATAGGATTTTAAGTCTGTTTTCTAAAGCCAAAAACAGTAATTATTCTCTCTCTCTCTCTCTCTCTCTCTCTCTTTCCGTCTCTCTGTTCCCTCGCTTACCAGGTGTGACCTGTTCTCCCAGGGCCTTCACCTGTGGTAACAAACACTGCATCCCTCAGTCATGGCGCTGTGACGGTCAGGACGACTGCGGTGATGGCACTGACGAGGAGAACTGCCCGACCCGAGGGCCCACCACCTGCAGCGCCCAGCAGTTCGCCTGCACTAACGGCAAATGCATCCCCAAGACATGGGTGTGCGACATGGACAACGATTGCGGAGATGGCTCAGACGAGAGGCAGTGCAGTGAGTGGGGGATGGAGAGGGCTGAATTGTGTGTGTGTGTGTGTGTGTGTGTGTGTGTGTGCGTGCGTGTGTGTGCGTGCGTGTGTGTGTGTGTTTGTGTGTGTGTGCGTGCGTGTCAGGGGAAGTGCAGTAAGTGAGAGATAGAGAGGGTCAAGGATTTAGACAGAGGGTTAAGAGGGTGTGTGTGTGTGTGTGTGTGTGTGTGTGTGTGTGTGTGTGTGTGTGTGTGTGTGTGTGTGTGTGTGTGTGTGTGTGTGTGTGTGTGTGTGTGTGTGTGTGTGTGTGAAAGAGAGTGGGAGTGAGTGGGACAGGTGAGTGAGTACATGCTCTAGTTCTTCATATCTGCAGCTCCCCATGTTCCTTCCTATCTGCACGTCCTCCACAGGGAAGAGCTCTATCAGCCCTGACACTGTCTCATGCCTCATGTCACTTCTCTCTTTGGCATCACTTTCCCTCCCTCTGTGTCTCTTATCATTCCATGCCTCTGTCTCGCACTCCCTGCCTCGCTATCTGTCTCACTCCCTCTTTCTGTCTCCTCTATACCCCCTGTCTTGTTACTTTTATCTCTCCGCCTCTGCTTTAACTCCCTCTCTCCCTGCCTGTCGTTCTTTCCATCTCTCTATCTTCCTATTTTCTACTTTCCAACCTCTATCAATTAGTTCTCTTTGTTTCTGTACGCCTCCCTAACACCTCTCTCCTCTCCTCCCCTCACCTCTTCTCTCCCTCCCTCTCTCTATCTTCCTTTTTCCTCCTCTCCAACCTCTATCAATTAGTTCTCTTTGTTTCCGTATCCCCTCCCTAACACCTCTCTTTTCTCCATTCTCCCCCCTTGTCAGACGGCACCATCTCCACCTGTAGCCCAGGCCTCTTCCTGTGCCCTGACCACCGCTGCATCTCCAACGCATACGTGTGTGATGGTGACCAGGACTGCATGGATGGTTCCGACGAGAAGGACTGTGGTGAGTTATCTTTGGATGACCTTGGTTTGACCTCAAAGGGTCAAAGGTCAGGTTTAAAGCATAGGGGTTATGGAAGTCTATTAACCTTTTTGTGTGTGTGGGTGTTCCTTATACTTTAAACATTATGTATGACAGTGACAAAAGGTCTTCATATTTCTTCATGAATAATGTTTCTCATCTTTTTAGTAATTACAAGTACACTGATGGACTGAGTTTTGTTTAGTTCTTTTAAAAAAAGGTCTAGATTATTATGGTTATTCGTCAAGGACCATGTGCAAAGACATTGATCTTGTGTGGAAAAAGCTGTTTTGTGCTAGATTCAGCTGGTAGTTCATTTCATTTGAATATCAGCAGTATATGACAGGTATGTGTGAAATACACAATACATGATACTACAGCATGTGGAAATTAATCGTTTGGCATATGACTTCCTGTCCTGCCAGAGTTCTCCTGCTCCTCCTACGAGTTTGCCTGTGCCAGCGGGGACCAGTGTATCAGCCAGACCTACCACTGCGACGGAGTGTTTGACTGCAGAGACCAATCAGACGAGAGGGGCTGCCGTGAGTAGGACCCGCACACACACCGCCACTGATTAACGTATACGATCTAGAACACTTCTAGAACTGATGTAAAAGTATGCTCTTTAGAAATTAGGCCCTAAATGACAGTAATGTGCTGATTATTCTCATCAAATAGTTCAGTTTGGTTAATTATTAGACTTTTTTGTATTGCACATTAACAGTGCGTTAGCTCTAATAGTTGTACTTCTATAGTATAGATAGCCTATGTTAACTTTTGTTTATAAATAAAGTTTGATTTGATTTGATACTACTGTAATATAGATAGCTTATGTTAACTTTGTTTGATTTGATTGATAGTCAAAATGAAAGCCAACTGAACAGATAGGGGTATTAGTAATGAATTAGTACATGTTTAAAGTGTAGGTGTAAAGCATTTATAATGGTTATCTGCAATTTCCATGACAGCCACTAGAGGGCCAGGTCTGTGCCACGACAACGAGTTCCAGTGCCAGGTGGATGGCTTCTGCATCCCGAGCGCCTGGGAGTGTGACGGTCACGGCGACTGCGAGGACGGCTCCGACGAGCACCCCGGCTGCCCGCCCCGCACCTGCCGGCCCGGCTACTTCCGCTGCGCCAACGGCAACTGCGTGGCGCCGCAGTGGGTGTGTGACGGCGACAACGATTGCCGCGACATGAGCGACGAGCAGGACTGCCCCACCCCGCCCTTCAGCTGCCCCGCCGGCCAGTGGCTGTGCCCGACCGACCAGGTGTGCATCAGCGAGGGCAAGGTGTGCGACGGTCAGCGCGACTGCCCCAATGGAGCCGACGAGTCGCCCCTCTGCAGTGAGTGTCCGTCCACTAACTGGCAACAGTGGTGATGCCCTATGTGTCTTCTGTGGGGTGGAGGGAGTGTAAGGTTTATGGAAGAGATGCTACCTGGTGGAGATGTATTGAGTTCATCTGCCTGTTTTGATTGCTGGGGTTGACCTCCTTGAGCAGTTTTTTGGTGCTGTTTAATCTTTTGGGGAATGGCGACTGGGGTGGGGTGTTTTTGACCGTACCATAACTATGTGTGATGTTATGAAAATAGTTATGTCTATGTTTTTGCCCTTTTTCAAGATGGACCTTGTTCTCAACATAATATATCCCTGTCTCTCTTCTTCTCTTCTCTTCTCTTCTCTTCTCTTTATTTTCTCCTCTCTCCTTTCCTCTCCCTCTCTGCTCATTTTCCTCTCCCTCTCTCCCTCTGCTCCTCTATGTCTCTCTCTTTTCCAACTCCCAATGTTCATGTCTGCCTCTCTTTCTCCCTTTTTCCCCCTTCCTCCCCCCTTCAATCTCCCTACCCTCAGATGGAGATGACTGTGCCGTGACCAACGGAGGCTGCAGCGACGGCTGCATCCAGGGCCCGTTCGGCGCCCAGTGCACGTGCCTGCTGGGCTACCAGCTCCTCAACGACTCCAAGACGTGTGAGGACATCGACGAGTGCCAGGTGCCCGGCTTCTGCAGCCAGCAGTGCTTCAACGAGCGCGGCTCCTTCCGCTGCTTCTGCCAGGATGGGTACCAGCTGGAGCCCGACGGACGCACCTGCAAGGCCAAGAGTGAGTGCACATACACACAGTCATACATACATACACACATACATACATACATACATACATACATACATACAAACATACATACATACATACATACAGTAATATATACATTCAGTCCCATTTCATTATTAAGTGTCCTTACAATGTACTTTAAGCCACGCTATGTAACAACTAGCCACTTATAGAGGTGTCTATTTTAGGGAACTACTTTTGGCATAATCTTCAAATTCATTTTGATGCTATGTGTTTAAGGACAGATAACATACCTGTTCCCACTAGCCACCCAGGTTAACCCTAACTGAGACCTTGTGTCATGTCACCCCTCACCCCTGCCTGATTCAGACCCAATAGAGGCTGTGCTGCTGGTCACCAAACGCAGTCAGATCATCGCCGACCGCATCAACTTCCGCCCGCCTGTCATCCAGCCTATCATCAGTGGCTCTAACATCGTGTCTGTGGACTTTGACCGGGTCACCAAGAGGATCTTCTGGGCAGACATCTCTCAGAAGATGATCTGGAGTGCCTTCCAGAATGGCACAGACAGGAGGAAGGTGGGTGGTGGTCAGTGTGGTGTTTGGAAAGAGCAAGTTACCGCTGAATAGTCGTCATGTAATGTGTTGTAATTAAAATTATGCCCACAAGGGGGAGTTTATGTTGCCTATTATATTGCTTTGTATGTTTCATTCATTTATTCAATATTCACAAAGCGAATCATAACAACTTCAGAATGAAGTTTTTAAATAGAGAGACTACATGGTTATCCAGCTATAATACACTTATTTCTGGACCTCTGTGTTCTCTAGGTGTTCAGCAGTGGACTGATGGTTCCGGAGACCTTGGCTGTGGATTGGGCCGGCCGGAACCTCTACTGGGTTGACTCTGTAATGCAGACCATTGAAGTGTCGACCATCGATGGACGCTTCCGGAAGATTCTGTTCAGCAAGAACATCACCAGTCCACGCGGGCTTGCACTTGATCCTCGTAACCAGTAGGACCCTGTTTTAATTATTAAACTGTTTTATTTACTTGAAGCCCTGGACAATCAGTAGGAAACTCTGAAGCCAGTTTGCTAAAGCTTTTTAATCTCTAGAACTGCAAGAACCCCTATCTAAAACTGAAAGTCTTGGCACCATTAGAAAGCCATGTAGTGCCGGTATCAGTGTAAGAGCATAAGTGTATTTCTTACATGGATGTTTATTTGTTTATGTGTTCACTTGTTTATTTGCATATTTTCCAGCACCAATGTGATGTTCTGGTCCGACTGGGGTCAAAACCCACGGATCGAGCGGGCCGATATGGATGGGTTTGGGAGGAAAGCCATCGTCACGACCAAGGTGTACTGGCCCAACGGACTAGCCCTGGACTACACAACTCGGCGCCTCTACTTCGCTGACGCTTACCTGAAGTACATTGACTACTGTGACTACGATGGCAACAATCGCTATCAGGTGTTTGCCAGTGACATGGTACGTCCTGCACACCTGTGTGTTTTTCTTTGGTTGGATGTTTAAAGTCAATCTTAACTTGTGAAACATTCGTAATAAATTGTGGCAGTTACAACCACTGCGCAGCATTGAGACATACTCCCTTTATTTCTGTATTATTCTTCCCTCCCTCCCTTTCTCCTCCTTCCCTCTCTCTTTCTCTCTGTCTCTATTTTTTTCTATCCTTGTGTTACCTCTCTCCTCTCTCTCTTTATTCTGTCACGCTCTCACCCTCCGTCTCCTTCTATCTCTCACCTCTTTTTTCTCTCTCTCTCCCTCTCTCTCTATCTCTCTCTCTCCACAGAACCTCCAGCACCCACATGGCATGACCGTGTTTGAGGACTACGTCTACTGGAGCGAACGCTACACCAGCCGCGTCATGAAGATCAACAAGTTCCACGGCGGGAACGTCACCACGCTCATGACAGGCGTCTACCAGCCCATGGGCATCGTGATGGACCACCACATCAAGCAGCCCAATGGTGAGGCATCTGGGGTCTGTTGGGTGCAGCCTGTGCGGGTGGCTGTAAATGAGAAACATACACAAACATAAACAATTCCAGCCAATCAACACATTGCTTCAGGAACATGGTAGGGAGGGGTGTGATTTGATTGGCTGTTGAACTCAAATATCAACAAACCTTTGTCAGAATTGCATACTGAAGTCAAGTTTACAGTTCATGCGAGTACCTTTCAAATTTAACACCCAAATAAATACATGCCACTGCTCCACGGAAAGACAAATAACAGGCTGTGTGTGTGTGTGTGTTTGTGTGTGCGTGTGTGTGTGTGTGTGTGTGTGTGTGTGTGTGTGTGTGTGTGTGTGTGTGTGTGTGTGTACCTGCAGCCATTAACCCGTGCGTGGAGCACCTGTGTAGCCAGTTGTGTCTGCTGTCTCAGAGGCGGCCCAGGTACTACACCTGTGCCTGCCAGTCCGGCTGGAACCTCAACAGTGACAAGCGCACCTGCACCAAAGGTACAGCTTCAGACATCCCACTGCTAGGACAGCTTCTCTTTGGGTATACAGTATACTAGCACTGCAATGCATATTCACTATCTATTCACTATTCACTGTCCCTGGAGGGAAAGGTTCAGTGAGTTGTGCTCTGCTTCACTTCTAAATCACTTGGGATAAAAAAATTAATTCTCCAAATGAATAAATGTAATGTAAAGTTATTGTTAAAACACAAGTCCTAATAGACTGACAAACTATAGTAATAGTACTTCACATTCATAATGAGTTCACAAAACAACACAACAACTAGTTCTATTTGGATGTTCTTTTTTTCATTCACCATTTTGTCATAGATGACACTCCCTTCCTGATGGTAATGAGAGACACAGTCATCTTGGGGATCCCCCTTAACCCCAACGACACATCCAACAACGCCATGACTCCCATATCGGGCATCACCAAAGGAGTCGACATTGACTTCGATGACAAGGAACAGTTTGTCTACTGGGTGCAAGGCTCAGTAAGTTTAGTTAAAGTAATTAGTTAATAACGTTGATGGTATTTTGTTTTCATGCCCTGTTCTTTGGTTCTAACATTGTTCTTTGGACCCACTGAATGAAACAGGGGTCGATATACAGAGGGAAGACTGATGGAACCAACAGAACCCAGTTTGCACCAGTAGGTATCATGGGTTCTCCTTCTGGCTTGGCTTTTGATTGGATAAGTCGAATGATGTACTACACAAATCCCACCAATAAGGCGATAGAGGTAAGTGTTTATACGTTCTTGGAACACAGAACACAACTCAGGGGAAGTGTTTGGTCTGTAGTGTGATGAATCGAAAGACTCACAAGATGGGATTCTGGAACCAGAGACAGATTTATTCTATATTTATTACGTTATAACATATTTAATCTATCTATTCTATTTTTGTATTTTATCTGCCTGATAAACATGAAATGATCCACTTGAATGTGTTACATAAATTGAATTTGTTCATCAAACATCACTTTTAACTATCACTGTTTTCCTGTAGGTCATCCGAGTAGATGGGGCCCAGAGATACAGGAAGACCCTCATCACCAACACGGGCAAACCTGAGGGAGCCGGTGAACCTGTGGGGATAGCGCTGGACCCTGCCAGAGGGTAGATATGCTGTCCTTACAATAACTCATCTCTAGCTCCCTCCAGTGTCCCAGCAATGGAACTACTATAAGTGCTTAATGTCAGGAAATAGTACAACAATAATGGTTTAAAATGTTTTATTATTTCACATTGGTTTAGAAAAACTGCATTTTCATTGCCACAATAACATACAAGTATTAATGCTGAGTTTCAGAGACATGTAACTTGCGCATCATGGTTGAAATGGTACTGTTGTTTGGAAATGGTTAAGAGTTACTGATAAATGGGTATAAATAAAGTTGTGTATTTAAGTTTTTAAGTTTGAGTTTCCTTGTGATTGTCAGAGCAGTGAGTTTGTGAATATGTCCTTGGCAGGAAGTTATTCTGGACAGACAGAGGGACGGACAGCGGGGTTCCCCCAAAAGTTGCAAGTGCAGATATGGACGGAGGGAACCTTAAGAACCTTTTCACAGGGAACCTGGGTCACATTGAGTTTATCACTGCAGACATAGCAGCCAGCAAACTCTACTGGGGGGTTACCAGCACAGGACTGGTGAGTGTACACACACACACACACACACACACACACACACACACACACACACACACACACACACACACACACACACACACACACACACACACACACACACACACACACACACACACACACACACACACACACACACACACACACACACAAATACCATATATTAGCGCAGTATGCACGCACTTGCGCTCACACAAACACACAGACAACCAACAGATTATACTGCATGCCCGTATGCGAGACATAGCCTAAAAGACCAACCTCCAGGTGTCCCTTCCTGTAACGACGGCTTCTGATGTCACAATTGTCCCTACTTGATTGGCAGATCGAGTGTGGCACCATGGACGGCGTGAGCAGGGTGACCATCGTCAGCGGCCTGTCCCACCCCTGGGGCATCAGCGTGCACGGCCCCCACCTCTACTACAGCGACGTGGACTACGAGGTGGTGGAGCGGGTGGACAAGGCCAACGGGGCCAACATGGTGGTGCTGAGGAGTGGCATGGCTGGGCTCCGCGCCGTCAAGGTCCACGCCAGAGACAGTGAGTGATGATGCACACGTCTGTGGTACTTTCACAGTCTATTCCTACCTCTACTTTTTACCTTACTTAACTTCTACTAACCACTGCCAGAGACAGGGAGCAAAGGTGAAGTAGCTCTATGGTTCTTTCACAGTCTCTCTCTCACTCTGTCTTTTTTCCTCTATTGATTGCTCTATTCTCCTGTGTGAACTACTGAACTACTTTCTCTATGGCAGCAGTTGTAGCTCTATCTAGTTAGTCTTAAGACCACTGGCACCTTGTACTAACCGCAGGCAGAGACAGTGAATGATGATATGTACAGTCTGTCTCTATCTCTACCTTTTTTCTGTATCACTCTCTCTCTTTGGATTTCTCTATTCTGTTGTGTTTCTCTCTGAACATCTTTCTGTCTCTTTTTTCCTCTCAACGTCTTTGTCTTTCACCTGTTCTGTGTGTCTGTATTCTGTCTTTCTCTCTCTCTCTCTCTTTTCACTCACAACATCTATTTTACTTACTGTTCCCTCTCTCACCTATTTTGTCTTTTCATTTTCTTCTGTGGCTCATCTTATCTTTCTTTTCAGTCATTGTCTCTTTTTTCTTTCACTATTTGTATGTGCGTTCTGCTGCACTCTCCACACTCTCATCATGCAGTGGGTGCTGTTATCGCCCCTCTGTCTTTCTCTCTGCTATTTCTCTCTCTCTCTCTCTCTCTTAACCTCGTTCTCTCTGCCTGTCTCCATCTCCACATGTTCCTGTTCCACAGTGCTGTTCTTGCGTTCCCTTTTCTTCCTGTATTTCACTGCATCTCTGTCTGAACTTATCTCTCTCCCTCCCCCTGAACAACTGTCATTTTCTATCTCTCTATTTTTCATTCCTTCACCTCTCCCTCTGTTCCAGCCCCACTCTGTGAGTGTTGCTCCTATATTCTTTCTGTCTATATTCTATTATATCTTTTTTCCTGAACTTCTCTCTCTTTTGTCTCCCTCAACCCATCTCTCTCTCTATTGCGACGCCACTCCGTGAGAGCTGTTCTGCATTCTCTCTTTCGTTCTGTTTTTCGTCTGAACTTTCTCTCTCCTCTACCATCTCTCGACATCTCTCTCTCTCTCTCTCTCCCCATCCCCGCCCCCCCCCCCCCCCCTCCCCCCGGCTCGTGTGAGTGCTGCTCTACGCTGCCAAAAGCTGAGTGCAGGCAGATGGTCGGAGTCACGCTCCCTGCGAGGATGCAGATAGAATCGGACCGCAGGAGTGAGGAGAGCAGCTGGAGTCACACGTTTCAGCGTCTCAAATAAGCTATGAAAAACTCAAGAGGTCGAGTCGAGGAACTGCGGCCTGAACCATTCATGTTTGCTCAGCGTAGCAGAATGAGTAGCACAGATGCAGGAGAAGCTCGCCAACATTTGCTTCGACAGATTCTACAATGTATACAGGCCAGTGACTAACAGACTGCAGGAACGAGGAGAGCAGCTTGATTAATAAATGATTAATTAGGGATTATTAAAAGAGTGTAATACAATCAGTGCTCTCTCACGCAAACAGCGTGCATGTTTAGCTAAAACACGAATAAGAGCCTGTCTAGAGCACTCCGAAGAGCCTCCATTATCCTGGCCCATTTTGGATTAGTTTGGCTGTTCCTCTCCTTCCCTAGTGTTGTGCCATGATTTCCCCTGTGAGCACAAATCTATTCCAGCTTTTTGGACTGGTTGGAAATGAGTTGCACCTCTCTCCCCTCAATACTGGGACTGATTCCCCATGAGTGTGTACCTTTTTTACCTTTCTGCTGGTTGGGAATGAGATGGACCACGCTCCATCTGTCTGACTGCCCTCAGAATTCTAAGCTTTTACAAAGATGTAACCTCTCTCTCTGTCTTTCTCTCTCTCTCTCTCTCACACACACACACACACACATACAAATACACACACTCACTGTCTGACTGTCTGTGTCTCTCACCTCTCTTTCACACACACACAAACACACACACTCTCACACAAACACACTCTTTCAGACTCGGCAGGTACCACCAACGCCTGCAGCACAAACAATGGGGGCTGCCCCCACCTGTGCCTGCCTAAACCGGGCAGTCAGAAGGTGTGCGCCTGCACTACAGGCTTTGTGCCCTCACAGAACGGCAGCCACTGTGAGCAGTACGACTCCTTCGCCATCGTGTCTACACCGCGCCTCATCCGGGGCTTCCACATCAACAGCTCTGACCACTCGGAGGCCATGGTGCCTGTGTCAGGAAGTACGTATGCCTTCACGTTTTCACGTTTTCACAGTTTCACGTTTTCACAGCTGGTATTTTTGGTCATTATTGAATGTCCCCCCCTTGGAGTTCATTGGGTGGGTGTAGGTTGGTGTGGGTGTTTGTTTTGAAGGGATATGTTTCTAGTCCTTTACCAAACTTACAGTTTGCCTTTGCCATGATATCAGGGTGTAAGCTGTTAAGAGTTGGGAAAAAAATGGGAAAAAAAGTCATTTTTGTCACAGAAATAGGAGAATTAAAAGATTAAAATGTTCTCCAGCCTTATGTATCACTGTGACAACTGGTTTGATGAATACAGCCATCGTCATGGTGATAATCATGCTAATGCCCCGATAGACTCCAACTCTGTGATTGACAAGCTGGCCCTCCACATCCCCTCTGGTTTTGCGTACTGGATCGACAACAGCACGTACAGTTCCTACCGAGGAATTAACCGGGCCAAGACCGACGGCTCACAGTATTCGCGGCTCATAACCTCAGGAGTGGGCACCGGTGGCATCCAGGGGCTCGCCATCGACTGGGCAGCAGGTGGGAGATTGTACTTTTTTTGATTGATTGATTGATTGATTGATTGATTGATTGATAGATAGATAGATTCATTTTTCTGCCCTCATCAAATGCGTCTCTAAAATCAGACTTCCTTTCTGCTCTGTTGTTCACCTTTCGGCAGTGAACCCAAACACTTTTACGGAAACTAAAGATAAATTAAAAGTTAAATGACTGTGAAGTGTTAGTCAAGGGTCCAGGACCAAGGTCCAGAAACGTACTCTAAATCAGACATGACATTCAGTCTTTTGGCTCTGCTGGCTGTTTACCTTCATCAGTGAACCTGATGACATCAGTGACCCTCTAGACATGGGTGTCTTTTTGGTGACCTGTAGACATCCAAACTGATCAACTTTCCTAAACAAATTCTGTCTGGTTTGTTAAATGACTGTCAAGTAATGTCTATGTCACTGATGTAGAGACTTGCTCTGAATCTTACCTCACTGTTTTGTATACTGAATAATCCCAGGGAACCTGTACTTCACCAACGTGTTCCCGACTCAGACCTACCTGGAGGTGATTCGCCTGAACACCAGCTACCGCCTGGTCCTGCTGAAGAGCTCCTCGGACAGGCCCGGCGACCTGGCCGTCAGCCCCAAACTCCGCTACCTCTATTGGGCTGACGCTGGCCAGAACCCCAAGATCGAGCGGGCCCAGCTGGACGGCACCAACCGCACTGTGTTGGCCTCCGAGAGCCTATCCTCGCCCCGCGGCCTCACGGTGGACTACACCAACGACTTCCTCTACTGGGTTGACGACGGGCTCGACATGATCTCCTGCATGGCCAGCGACGGCACTGAGAGGCACATAGTGCGCTACGGCAGCCGCTACCCCGCCCCGTACGGGGTCGCCATCTTGGGCAACTACATGCTATGGGTGGACCGGAAGCTTGGGAAGCTCTTCCAGGCCAGTAAGTACGCGGGGGATGCTGCGGCTCCCGAGGTGATCCGGGAGGGGCTGCAGGGCCTGGCAGACGTGGCGGTGTTCGACGCCCATGTGCAGCCGACCGCGGCACACCAGGTGGGCTTCCACCCGTGCCTGGAGGACAACGGGCGCTGCCAGCAGTTCTGCTTTGCTGAGCCGGACCAGGCGGCCCCGCGCTGCGGCTGCGCCCACGGCTCTTTGTTAACCAACGGTGTCACCTGCGGCTACGGTAAGGACGAGTTCCTGGTCTACACCACGGACTACACAGTCGAGAGCGCGCAGCTGGACCCGGACGACCACTCGGTCCCATTCCCATCCTTCTACCTGGGGTACAGCGTGGTGGCGCTGGACTTTGACTTCCAGGACCGCAGGGTGTTCTTCTCGCAATACTCCGGGATCGGGAGGAGCAAGATTGGCTACATCAACACAGCCATCCCTGGCAGTCCCCCAGTCTTCATCGCCACTGGTAAGAACCTCCAGGCTTTTCTAATGGTGTTTTCATGCTTATATATTACATCTGGGGTCACCCCATAAACCTCCTCTTATATATTAGATCAGGGGCATAAACCTCCTCTAATATATATTAGATCAGGGGCATAAACCTCCTCTTATATATTAGATCAGGGGCATAAACCTCCTCTAATATATATTAGATCAGGGGCATAAACCTCCTCTTATATATTAGATCAGGGGCATAAACCTCCTCTTATATCAGGAGCATAAACCTCCTCTCATACACTATATCAGGGGCATAAACATCCTTTTATATATTAGATCAGGGGCATAAACCTCCTCTCATACACTATCTAAGGGTGGTAAATTCTGCTGCTGGGCCACGCTGCACACTGTATGTTCTCCACTTCTCCCTACTCTGCACATCTAACTGAGCTCATCAGCAGTGTGATTAGCTGAACACACTATATTTAGGCAATGAAGAGGTCTTTAGTTGCAGTGATTATAAACAGGGGTGCTTGGAGCACAGCCAGATAGCAGACATCCCAGACATTAAAAACTCCTGACCAAGTATATCGGGGAGGGTCATGAAAATGTAGATGTAATGGAAATAATCAGAGCCTTGTGCACCATGATAAAACTACATCATTAGTAATGCCCTTACAGAGGAATAATGCTTCTGGGTGCAAAGGTATGGCTCTTTAATGGGAATTTTGTGGATGAAGTAATATAAGCAGGGGGAGACATGCAGCTCTGAGCAGAGTTAAATTACCAGTCTGGTTTTAAGCACTCTCTCTGTCTTTCTTTCTCTCTTCTCTCGCTCGTCATTTCTCTAATCCCCTTTTATCTCCTTCCCTCTGTCTCTATGCCTCTGCCCTCACCTTTCACTCTGCATCACTCACTCCCTATCTCTCACTCCCTCTCTCTCTCTCTCTTTCTCCCTCTCTCTCACTCCCTCTCTCTCTCTCCTCCATGCTCTCTGTAGACCTGCGTGACCCTGAGGGTCTGGCCTATGACTGGGTGCATAAGAGGCTCTACTTCACCGACTACAGCAACAGGAGCGTTCAGGCCATGGGGATAGACGGACAGAACCGTTCCTTCATCGCCCACGCCAACCGGCCAAGGGCCATCATCGTGGACCCCTGCTATGGGTAAACACTGAGTCACAACACTGAGCAGGACTGATTGAAGCTCTAGCCTCACTAGGATCAGCGTATAGCACTGAAGTCATCCACTCTTTGTTCTCCTGGCTTTATGGAGCACTGGATTGAAAAATAGTTTTTTTATCGGGTTATTTTATTGTGGCTAATAACGATCACCTTAAACTCTATCTGATCTGAAGGAGGATATGTATGTTGTAGAAGCTGTGTATGTATTCAAAAAGTGTTTTGTACACTGTGCATTAGATATGATCTTAAATGCCTAGTCACTACCTTGAACATGACGACAGGCTGAGTAGACATGGCTGATGTTGAAGATCTCTCTCAGGTATCTCTACTGGACAGACTGGGGCTCTCCTGCAAAGATCGAACGAGCCACGCTGGGCGGAAACTTCCGGATGGCCATCATAAACTCCAGCCTCTCCCAGCCCAATGGCCTCTCCATTGATTACGAGGACAGGATGCTCTACTGGGCCGACGCCTCTCTGTGAGTTCTACTGCTGTTGTGGCAGACATGGAAATATTTAGGTCATGACAGCAGATAAGTAATGGTATAAGGTAATGAATGTGCAAAAAGTTCACCTCAGAATTATAACATAAGTTAATATTTGCTCATTTAAGCATTGTTCAGTCTTGTATCAATAGTTACAGTACAGTATTCTATCAATAACCTTCAATAAAGATTGAATAATTGCAATTTGTTGAACTAGCATGATAGCATGAATATGATGCTGCAGCAGCAGCAAGTCCACCACAGTCTTGGCAGAATGGCGCCACTGAACACCTCTCTCTTCCCCGCCATCTTGGTCTGTCTGAAGGGACAAGATCGAGCGCTCCTCCCTGACCGGGGAGAACCGGGAGATGATCGTGGGCCTGACCCAGTACCCGTTTGCTGTGACCGTCTACAAGCAGGACATCTTCTGGACGGACTGGACCACGCGCTCCGTGTACCGCGCCAGTAAGGACGACGGGTCTGACGTGGCGGTGCTGAGGGAGGGCCTACAGTACCGGCCCAACGACATCCATGTGTTCAGCAGCAGCAAGCAGGAGACCTGTGCCAGCCCCTGCCAGCAGTTCAATGGAGGCTGCAGCCATGTGTGTGTGCCAGGTAAGGTGGTGTGTGTGTGTGTGTGTGTGTGTGTGTGTGTGTGTGTGTGTGTGTGTGTGTGTGTGTGTGTGTGTGTGTGTCTGTGAATGTGTGTGTGTGTGTGTGAATGCGTGTGTGCCAGGTAAGATGGTGTGTGTGGGTGTGTGTGTGTGCCAGGTAAGATGGTGTGTGTGTATGTGTGTGTGTGTGTCTGTGTGTGTGTGTGTGTGTGTGTGTGTGTGTGTGTGTGTGTGTGTGTGTGCCATGTAAGATGGTGGGTGTGTGTGTGTGCCAGGTAAGATGGTGGGTGTGGTATGTGAGATGGTGTGTGTGTGTCTGTGTGTCTGTGTGTGTGTGTAAGGTAAGATGGTGTGTGTAAGGTAAGATGGTGTGTGTTAGGTAAGATGCCCACACAGTTCATGACCTTAAGGTTGAATATTTTTGTTCTGCCATTTGTTGGCATTTGCATGAGTGCTGTCAAAGGTCATATCAAGCAGTGCATTCTTGGCACTAATTCAAAGTGTATATTCTTTTTTACCTAGTTGATCTTCTTGTTGTTATTTGTTAAGGTTAAGGTTGTGAGCACTCTGTAATATTGACATTTTGAAAAGTTTGGACAAATTTTTTTTTTTACTTTTGTTCTGTTTTAATGTTTTGTCCATTAAATAAGTTTTGTTAAGGCTCATGTTCAGGCTCCTACTCTGACAAACTTTATTAGACATATTCCAGTATGGTGTGTCAACCAGATACACAAGCTGTTGTGTACATGTTTATGCAGAATATTAAAATAATATTAAAATGTAATGAAAATAATATAAAAATAAAATTATTTGATGGTTAAAACGCTCTAATATTTTCTGCCGTGTTTCCCTGACAGGCCCAGCTGGTGCTGAATGCCAGTGTCCCCAGGGCAACTGGTACCTGGCCAACAATGGCAGGGACTGCATCAAGGACGTGGGCCACCGGTGCCAGCCAGAGCAGTTCACCTGTCTGAACGGAGGCTGCATCAGCCAGCGCTGGAAGTGCGACGGCTACAGGGACTGCTTCGACGGCTCCGACGAGCTGGAGAGAGTGTGTGGTGAGGATCTCTCCGGGGACACTGGGCCCGGATTTCATGGGGGGGGCAGCGAGCAAAGCAATGGGCATCAGGCAAAGCCTGCAGCGCATGAACTATAGATAACTTAATAACTTGGCAAAACCATTGTGCTGATGTAATCGGTAAGCAAGATCCTAAGCGCAAACATGGGTGGGTGAACTCAATGCTCCAACACGCCACATGGTAGCTTTAGTTCATGCACGGCGAACTTGCCCGTTGCTTTGCACATTGCCTGTCAACAAAATCAGGGCCTTTTATCTACTGCCTCTCTTTGTTATTCTCTTGAGATTTCCTAAGGATTGTGATAAATAAATTGTAATTTCTTCAACTCTAACTTCTAACAAATTTGTGAACCTCTTGAAATAAGTTGTTTGCAAGTTAGCTGAGACTCTTCCCCTCTCTTTCTATCTCTCTCTCTCTCTCTCTCTCTCTCTCTTCCTCTCCTCTCCTCTCAGCGTTCCACACCTGCTCCCCTATGGACTTCACCTGTGATAATGGGCGCTGCGTGCCCCACTCCTACGAGTGTGACTACACAGACGACTGCGGGGACAACAGTGATGAGCGCGGGTGCCCGTTCCCCACCTGCCACCCCGTAGATGAGTTCACCTGTGCCAACGGCCGCTGCATCAGCGCCGCGTTCGTCTGCGACGGTCACAGCGATTGCCGTGACAACACCACCTCTGACGAGATCAACTGTCGTAAGTAGAACACAAACTGATCGTTTGTATAGGCAAAGCATATTGATGTAACCTAATGACTTCAATGAATGCCTCGTTCATTTAGCAAATTCTTTTATAATTTTATTAAGTGACTGAGAGATACATTTGCATCAGTACATGTGCTTTCTGGGTAACAAACCCATGACCTTAGTGTGGTTAGCACTAGTTTACCAGTTGAGATAGAGTATATTCCGTATTTATAACAAATATATCATATTTATGACATACCATAATTACAATCGTTATGGCATCAAGCCATTGCAGTCCCCATTTATGCCCCAGCTATGCATAGTACCATTGAAATAAGAGCAATAAGAGCAAAGAAGAATAAAGACCAAATGTTTAAGCCCTTTCTTTGTCTGCAGTCTCTACAACTCTACTCTATCACTTATATCTTATATCCCCCTCAGCGGACAGGACCTGCTCATCTGGAGATGTCAAGTGTGACAACACCAACATCTGCATCAATCCTGACAGCCTGTGCGATGGCTACAACGACTGTGGTGACAACAGCGACGAAAACCCACTCTTCTGCTGTGAGTGATCAAGTATCAGTGCTAATCAATATAGAGTAATAGTCTGATCAAGTATCAGTGCCAATCAATATAATAGTGTGAATTGAACTGTAAAAGACTGCGATTACTGTGAGCATGCAGGAAGGATCCAGGACCGTGTATGGAGATAGTATTGACACCAAGCCTCTGAGACTCAGCCATTAAAATGGAAATGTGCATGATTGAATTAGCTAATTTCTACTCCCATAGATAGATCTCAGCAGGCAGTGTGAAGCTGCCATCAGTCCAGGCTAATTATACGCACTAATTACTGTGGTTGAGTTGGGGCTGTTGTGATCTGTGTAGTCAGTAAACCACCGCTTTATCAGTCTTACTGCTAAAAGGTCATGGTGTCAGGTCCCTGGGTGTTCTTCAAGCCTACATCCAAGGCAGTAATATTACATGCACACTTACGCGCACGCACTCACTCACACACACACACACACACATTCGTATTGACTGACCTGCGACGTGATTGGTGTCTATGGTGCTCTGTAAGTGTGCGGTTCCTTTGACCTGCGACGTGATTGGTGTCTATGGTGCTCTGTAAGTGTGCGGTTCCTTTGACCTGCGACGTGATTGGTGTCTATGGTGCTCTATAAGTGTGTGCTTCCGTTTGTCCTCACACCCCAGTGAGCAGGACCTGCTCCGCAGACGAGTTCCGATGCGACGAGGGCACGTGCATCCCTGATGCCTGGGTGTGTGATTACATCAGGGACTGTGCAGACGGCACAGACGAGCCCGACTCGTGCGGTAAGGAGATGTGACTGTGTTCTATGTTCTGTGTTCTATGTTCTGTGTTCTATGTTCACTTGTTACTGTAAAGCAGTCTTTCTGCAGAGAGCTTTGTGGGAGTCTTACCCTTGCCTTGCCTCTTGCCTTCACCTTGTTCATTTTGCATTGTACTGCCTAGTGCTTAAGTTTTGCAAAAATTAATAAAAAAAAATCTTCCAATGTTATATTTATATAATCCTTTTGTTAATGTTCCATTGATTGTACTTATTCCTAAGTGTGATTTATCATTAATGTGTTAGTATTTGATCTCTGCACAGCTGTAACTCTCCCACCTCTGCCCTCCATGCACATGTGTAGTTGACGTAGTGCACACCTGTGCGCCGTCTGTGTTCACTTGTGTGAACGGGAACTGTGTGCCGCCCTCTCTCATCTGTGACGGCAACAACGACTGCGGGGACAACAGTGACGAGGCTCCTGAGCTAGAGTGTGGTGAGTGACAGGCATGGGAGTTAGACTAGAACTGCTTTCTCTCTTTCTTTCTTTCTTTCTTTCTCTCTCTCTGCCTCTGTCACTTTCTGTCTCACTTTCTTTGTGTGTGTGTTTGTGTGTATATGTGCGTTTGTGTGAGTACATGCCTGTGTTTGTGTTTGTGTTTGCGTGTGTATGTGTTTGATTATTTGATTATAAACCAACCCAAACCTGTATTTTGTGAACTGAAGTTCATATGTTGAATGTGCTTGTGTGTGTGTGTGTGTGTGTGTGTGTGTGTGCTCACTCTCTGCAGGTCTGAGGACGTGCTCTCCTCAGCAGTTCTCCTGCCCTCCCCCCTGGCGCCCCGGCACGCCCCGCTGCCTCCCCCAGAGCTTCGTCTGCGACGGGGAGAGGGACTGCGCAGACGCCGCAGATGAGCTGCAGAACTGCCCTAACCGCACCTGCCACCTGAACGAGTTCCCCTGCGCCAACGGGCTCTGCATCCTCGTACCCTTCCAGTAGGTGCCCAGTCTGTGCTGTAGAGTTTGCGTAAAACTCACTAAACACTTCTCTCTTCCCTTTGAAGATTAGAGGTTCGGCTAAAGGATAAAGAATACTGCCTTCTGTGCTGTAAACTTTATATTAACCTTACTAAGTATTTCTTTCTGTTGGACATTGTAGACAGAATGTAATACAGAATGAAAGTATTATCAAAACATGTACAGTATATGTGTCAAGGATATGTATTCTGACTGATGGATTTAGTGTTGGCCTTACATACTAGGTTACAATTAAGCTTAAAACATGCCTTGCATAAGAGACATTTGGGAAATTAAGATGATAAAGATGAATCATCATTTTCCCCTTGAGTGTGCACACTGATTGTGTTTGTATAATGTCTGTGTTTAGCAAACATCATCTTGTGGCTGTACCCTTAACCCAGCATGTGTTAATATAATGTGTTGTGGTTGTACCCCTAACCTAGCTGTGACCGCGTGAACGACTGCGGGGATGGGAGCGACGAGCGCGGCTGCACGTACGACACCTGCTCCAGCGACGAGTTCACCTGCCAGAACGGCGCGTGTGTGCCCCCCTGGTACGTGTGCGACGGCGAGGCCGACTGCCAGGACGGCTCGGACGAGGTGGAGAGCGTGTGCCACAGCCCCGTGCCCACGTGCGCCCCGGGGCAGTTCATGTGCAAGACGGGCGAGTGCATCGACATCCACAAGGTGTGCAACCAGCAGAGGGACTGCTCGGACAACAGCGACGAGAAGGGCTGCGGTGAGTCTGACGTTCATGCAGGAGATTCCCTTATAGATATCATCCCAATAACACATTTTATTCCATTCCATTACGTCAGGATTAATGCATATACCGTGGTTACATTCCCTTCTCTTCTCCCAAAAGAACTCCTGTCCTTCACAGAGCGTGTTGTTCTTTTGTAGCGGACATTTTAATCAGCGGAGCTCCCTCTTTACATCCCAGTGACTGAACACAGATCGGGACGGTAGGGGTTGAGGACAATTTTTGGGAAAGGGACTAACAGTGATAACAGGGAAAGAGAGTGAGCGAGGAAAGGAGAAAGACAAAGGCAGTCGGAAGGATCTTCAGAGGCTTAAATGGCAACAGTACACTTTATATTGAGTGGTTTCTCTGTTGCTCAACTATAGCCAGGGGCTAACAAATCCAAAGTAGTATATTCCCAGGGAGCACCCATGCTGGTTAAATAAATGTAATGCTGATACTAGGCTGGATTGCGACAGGACTGCCTTCTCCTATCTCAGTATCTTTTATTACACTCTCCCTTTCCTCTCACTTCTTATATCTTTCCTCCTCTCTCTTTGGACCCTCGTTCACCCTCTCTTTCTTTCTCTCTGCTCTCCTGTCTCCCCCCCACTCCCTCTCTCCCCCCAGGCATAAACGAGTGTAAGAACCCGGCGGTGCACCAGTGTGCACAGCTGTGCGAGGACACGCTGACCGGCTACCGCTGCTCGTGCGAGGCCGGCTACCGCCTCATGGCTGACGGCAAGGCGTGCGAGGACGTGGACGAGTGCCGCGAGACGCCGGCCGTCTGCAGCCAGCTCTGCGCCAACGTGCCGGGCTCCTTCCGCTGCACCTGCGCGCCGGGCTACCTGCGCGAGGCGGACGGGCGCACCTGCCGCCACAACAGCGGCGTGGCGCCCTACCTGCTCTACTCTAACCGCTACTACATCCGCAACCTGACGGCCGACGGGGCGGCGCTGTCCGTAGTGCTGCAGGGGCTGGGACAGGCGGTGGCGCTGGACTTTGACAGCTACGACAAACGACTCTATTGGCTGGATGCTGGGGTGGGGCATGTAGAGAGGATGCGATTGGACGGGACGGAGAGGGAGGTGGTGCACAAGCAGGACCTGATTGGTGCAGAGGGGCTGGCAGTGGATTGGGTAGGAAGGTGAGTGTGGATAGATGGTGATGATTATGGCCCAACAACGCCATCGTTAAGGTCTAGTAACCAGATGCAAGCCACATATCTTGTATATAATTCAGTACATCATTACTTTTTCCCTAATATATTTATATTATTAAACATTTTTTTCTTTACATCACTTCTACTTGTGTGTGTGTGTGTGTGTGTGTGTGTGTTTGTGTATGTGTGTGTGTGTTTATGTGTGTGTGTGTGTGCCCTCCTCAGGAAGTTGTACTGGGTGGATAACTATCTGGGTGCCCTGCATGTGTCTGAACTGGATGGTCGTTACCGTAAGAAGCTGCTGAGCGACTGCCTGGATAAGAACCACACCTACTGCTTCACCAACCCCCGCGCAGTGGCCGTCAACCCCAAACACGGGTAGACACACTCACACTAACTCCTCAAAGCGTCCCGTTCGTATAGGACAGTTCATATAGGATAAGTGGAGGTTAAGAAGAAGAGGTTACACATAAGTGTGTATCCATGGTTCATAAACAGTCCATGTTCATAAAATATTTGAAATTTGTAGACACTCTAATTTAACATTCTTCACTCTCTGCTTGCATCACTGTTCTCAAGTGTTGCTGGTATTCCTAAAACATTACCTACAAAACAAATATGTAAACACTCCAAACATGTAAATTCTCCCTTCTCTCTCTTCTTCTCTCTCCCCTAGTTGGTTCTACTGCACGTCTTTTCCTGCTGCTACTTTTGGAGCTCTGTCCTCCATTCTTCACGTTCTTCCCTCTCTCCTTGCTCTTCCATGATGCAGATATTCAGAAAACACATGACAAACTACCAGCTCGCCTCTAAGCACATTCATCCTGTCGTCTCCTCTCCCCTCGTCTCCTGTAGTTGGTTGTACTGGACAGACTGGGGCAACACTCCCTACATTGGCAGGGTCGGTATGGATGGCACCAACGCCTCTGCCATCATCACCACCAAACTGGAGTGGCCCAACGCACTGACCATTGACTACACCACCAACAAGATCTTCTTCGCCGACTCCCATCTCGGCTTCCTGGAGTAAGCACTCTGACTTTAGTGTGACTAAACTAGAAACACATTTACATTTAGATATCCCCTATTTACATTTAGATATCCCCTATTTACATTAAGATATCCCATATTTACATTAAAATATGCTCCTTTATGTTTCTGATGTGCATTATGTTTACAAGGACCGAACGGTGTTGCTCACCACCATTAGTTAGGATAAAGTCGCATATATTAGATATGCTGTATATAGTTGTAATGTTAACACTGGATTATCTGTGTTTGTAGATAAAAAACTAAACAAAACAAAAAAACATGTGCCTGTTCTTTAAGCACCAGCTTGTGTGTAGGCTTTATGTTTTTTGCCTGAAGTCAATCAGCTGTAGGTGCCGTACGCCCGTCCCTGTCTGACATATAATGGTGAGGTTTGTTCCCTCACAGTTACGCCGACATGGACGGACAGAACCGGCACAGGGCCATAGCAGGTTCCCTGCCTCACCCCTTCGCTGTGACCCTGTTTGAGGACACGGTGTTCTGGACCGACTGGAACACACATGCCGTGGAGAGGGCCCACAAGTACACTGGTGCTGATCGAGTCGTCATGGGCAACAACACGCACCGGCCGTACGACATTCACGTGTACCACCCCTACCGGCAGCCACGCAGTATGAACACCTTCGTTTGTCAATCAGTAGATTAATCAACAGGGTCATAATCAGTACTTTTATACTGTATATTAAAGGATCATATCACAATTACTTAGCCGTATGCCACATGCACAACCAATATTCCTTCTTTATATGATCAGATTTGTGTCTATAACTATTAAGTATAGATGGAGTTTCTGATTGAAACAGGGAAACCAGTGTAATCAGAGAGCTTTTTAATGTATGGTGCTGGCCCTTGCTTTCTACAGTGCACTCTGAGTTTACCCTACTAATTAAACATTACCATTCATCTCTCTCAACAACATTACGAACTGCAGCTTTAATATGTCCATTTAAAAGATTGTTTGCTGAGCGTTTCCTGGTTGTTGTCTCCAGGTGAGAACCCGTGCTCTAACCACGACCTCACCTGTAGTCACCTGTGTCTGATCCGGCCGGGGGGCCAGGGGGCCACCTGCGAGTGCCCGGACCACTTCATCGGCCTGGCCGTGGGCTTCAAGATCCAGTGTGTGGCCGACTGCTCCAGCACGCAGTTCCGCTGCGGAGACAACGAGAGGTGAGACATGTGGGGCTCCCACAGCTGCTGGGATCACGGGTACAGAGGAGGGAGGGGTAGATTTATGTCTGGGAGAGACGAGGGGAAGATGGGAAGAGTGTGGGATAGAATAAAAGTCTGAGGAAGGAGAGGAAGGTGAAGAACAAAAGGATAGCTAAGCAGACAGGACAGAAAGGAGGAGACAGAGATGGAAAGATAAGGAGGCAAAAGGAGAGAGATGGAGGAAAGAAAGGAGGTGGGGGTTTGTGAAAGAAATAAAATAAGATAAAATAAAATAACAGTGAATATTTTCCCATGTTGGCTCTGCATGCTCCCCACGCACACCTTCACTTTTGACCTCCTCCCTCCTCTTCTGTTTTCATTCCCTCTCCACTCCTGTGCCCTCTACTTTTCCATTTTACATCCTCCTTTTCTTTCTCTTTTTCTTTTCCCTCCCACTTCTCTCTCATCCTCCACCTCCTCTTCTCTCTCTCTCTCTCTCTCTCTCTCTCTCTCTCTCTCTCTCTCTCCGTCCTCTCCTGCAGGTGTGTTCCTATCTGGTGGAAGTGTGACGGCCAGTCTGACTGTGGTGACGGCTCGGACGAACCTGAGACATGCCCGCCCCGCTACTGCCCAATTGGTCGATTCCAGTGTCAGGACGGGAGCTGCACCTACCCCAACTTCCTGTGCGACGCCCACCCTGACTGCCCCGACGGGTCAGACGAGGACCCTGCCCTCTGCAGTATGAGTGACATCACTTCCTCTCCTTTACTTCATCTGTTATTCCCTCCCTTATTTTCTCTCAGCCAAATAAACAACTTCAGGAAAATATGAGTGCTTTGCACACAGCCATAGTTACAGTATTAGAAATTACACATATTTAGTTCTCTTTTTGTTTGCTGAAAATATCTCTCTTGTAAGTGTTATTGTCTGAAAACCGAATCATTTTTACCAGAAAACCCTACTTTTGTGAACCTCCTCTCGCAGGTGACCACCGTTGCCAGGACAACCAGTTCCAGTGCAAGAACAAGCAGTGCATCCCGGTGTCGTGGCACTGCGACGGCATGAAGGACTGCAGCGACGGCAGCGACGAGGAGGCAGAGAGCTGCGCCCAGAAGACGTGCCGGCCGGGCCAGTTCCAGTGCAACAACGGCCGCTGCATCCCCCCAAGCTACGTGTGCGACGTCCAGGACGACTGTGGGGACCACTCAGACGAGCCCCTGGAGGAGTGCAGTGAGTCTCGCCAGGGGGTTAGGGTCCGGAGGATCTGGGAGAAAATTAATTTTAAATGTTTTTAGTTCACGATTAATTCAATTCTTTTCACATGTTCACTACAATTTGAATTTGAATTTACACACATTTGAAAGAAGATGAGCCACAATAAAAGAGCCCTGTTCAAAAATCTGCACAGGAATCATGAGTGTAAAAACAGAAGTTGAGGTAAACTTCAAAGATAAAAGTCTGAAACAGGAAAGGAATGCAGAGGGATGTGAGGGAGAATCTAGGTTGGGTGTTTCAGGATGTTGCAGTGAATGTGTCTCATCATCTTCCTACCCCCATACTTTCTTCTGTCTCTCCTTCTCCTTCCTTCGCTGACTCACTTTCTTTCCTGTCTTTTAAAAACCTTTGGGCTTTTCTCTTCTCGCTCTCTCTCTCTCTTTCTCTCTCTTTCATCCTCCTCTTTTCTTGTTCTAAACCCCTCTATCCCTCATGTCACATCCCACTCTGTCCCACCTTGACCTCTCTCTCTCTCCCTCTCTCTCTCCTTATCTCTCTCTTTCTCCTTCTGTCTTTCCTTCTCTCTCTCTCTTTCTCTCTCTCTTTCTCCTTCTCTCTCTCTCGCTCTTCTTCTCTCTCTCTCTCCCTCTCTCTACTCCTCTCTCTCTCTTCCTCTCTCTCTTTCTCCCTCTCTCTCTCCCTCTCCTTTTCTCCTCTCTCTCTCTCGCTCTTCTTCTCTCTCTCTTTCTCCTTCTCTCTCTCTCCTTCTCTCTCTCTCTCTCTCTGTCTCCCTCTCTCTCTGCAGTGGGGCCGGACCATAAGTGTGATGCAGACACTGAGTTCTCCTGCAAGACTAACTACCGCTGCATCCCTCAGTGGGCCGTGTGTGACGGCACTAACGACTGCATCGACAACACTGACGAGCAGGACTGCGGTGAGCCAACCCATCACCACTCACTTTTCACACACTAACACACACACATGCGCACGTGCACACACACACACAAACAGACACATACACACACACACACGCGCACATACACACACATACACACACATGTGCACGTACACACACACACACACACAAACATACACACACATATGCACACACACACGCACATACACACACATACACACACACACAATCACTTTTCGTGGGAGACAGAAAAGGCATACTGAATACACACGCAATTGTTTCACAATCAAATTGTTCTGTGGTACAACGAGCTATGTGTTTTCCCCTTTCTACAACATGTGGAATGTCCCAGATTAGAGAGGAAATCTAACTGATTTGTGGGACAGGAATAAATAACTACAGTTATGCACAACTTTACCTCTGCTTACAGGACTTGCACTGAGTGTTGCTGTTTTACTAGAAGCAGGATATTGTAAATAGGGGCATGTATACTGTATGTATATGTATGTATATATATAGTATATAGAGGGGCATGTACCTGAGCGGAGCCTTTGTTGGCAGTTGTACCTCTTAATGAGTCCTAATTGGCCTTTGACCTACAGCTGCTCTGACCTGTGACCCTGCTGGCGATTTCCGCTGTGATAACCACCGCTGTGTTCCCATTCGCTGGCAATGTGATGGCAGAAATGACTGCGGTGACGGGTCTGATGAGAAGGACTGTGGTAAGCAGCTGTTTCGACAACCTATTCTAATCTAGCACATCTGGTCCTAATAGTCACTTACTGCAGCATGTTACTTGTTGAAAAGTAAGTATATGAGTTTGTAGCCTAGTTCTGACTGACCTTCTTGGGACTTCCTTCTAGATGATTCTTCGGATCAGAGCCTAACCTATATACAAATGACTTGCTAGATGTTTCATCAGCCAGGGGTTTGACCCAGTTGCAGCAAAAACATTCAGCATCTGTCCATGTGTCTTTGATCTATCTACAGATGACACTGGAAAGAACAGCAGGCTAACTTATCCATACTGAGGCAGTGTGGATGGAGTTGAATTTCATTTAATTGAATTCCCTAATTGACTGATGGCTTGGCTTGAAAAGAAACCTAATACTACTTAGTGTACTTTGGCCTGCTCTGTCCCTCTCTTTTAGACTGAAGGGACTTGTAGTACCAGACTGTCATGGTTTTGAAGCACATTGAAAGTCAACCTTTTCAGCTGTTTGTGTGTGTTTGTGTGTGCGTGTGTGTGTGTGTGTGTGTGTGTGTGTGTGTATGTGTGTGTGCGCACACTTGTCTACATTCGCCTTCACAGAGCCTCGGCCGTGCTCAGAGAGCGAGTATCGCTGTGACAACCAGCAGTGCATCCCAGGTGCCTGGGTGTGTGACCATGAAAACGACTGCGGGGACAACTCTGACGAGCGGGACTGCGGTGAGTCCCACCTCCACACACATCAAACCCACTCATAGCCTGTTACTTATGACTGTAACATCCACTGATTACCATTTTTATAAATATTTATAAATAGTGTCAATTATACATAGTTCATATTAAACATTACAAAATAACAGCTAATTAAAATATGTTTATTAAGCATTTGTTGCATTGTCTCTTCCTCCTGTTAGTTCTTCACATATAATTTATGATGTTCCTGAAAGGACAAGCTCCATGGGGGTATTCCACGTACGTGGTTTAGTGACAAACCTGGATAAGTTAACTCAGAGTAAGTGGTAAACCTCCCAATAGAAGAGCCCTCTGACGTTGTTTTGCTAGGAGAATGAACCAATGGGGGTTCTTTTATTAGGAGGTTTACCACTTACTCTGAGTTAACTTATCCAGGTTTGTCACTAAACAACTTACGTGGAATACCCCCCATGTCACTGCCTTACTGTGTTCCTCTGTGTCCTCTCAGAGCTGAAGACGTGTCGTCCCGACTCCTTCCAGTGTCTGTCTGGTCACTGCATTCCTGCCGCGTTTAAGTGTGATGGCCGTGCTGACTGCCTTGACTTCTCTGATGAGACCACGTGCCGTGAGTGTCCCAGTGGAATCAGGATGTGTTAAAACAACAACAACAACAACAACAACAACAACGGCCACCATTATTGTCAACACCACATCAGATGTGCTGGATGCACTGTCTGATCATATAGTGCTGTTTAAACATCACACCTACTCATATCCACTTAGCTCAATACCTACATGTGCTGGAGCATTGCCTGCCCATATATAGCAGTTTAAACATCACACCTACTCAAATCCACTTAGCTCAATACCTAAATGTGCTGGAGCATTGCCTGCCATATAGCAGTTTAAACATCACACCTACTCAAATCCACTTAGCTCAATACCTACATGTGCAGTACCATAGTAGCTTTCACAGTTATAGTATATACACAATAAAATGCATCTGTTTAACACAAATGGCTTCCATGTCTGTAAACAACGTAACACATCTCTAGGAATTCTGTCCCGCCATTGTGCTATCCATCACATCCACACAAACACAAATTATAAAACTTTTACTACATTTGATAATTACATAATTCACTCAGAGGCATTTGTTTTATATAGAGCCCCCTTCAAAGTCCAAAGGGCAGTTACAGTAACGAAACCTTCATTATCTTATTTTTGTCCTCTCTCCCACTCCCTACCACATCCAGCCACCCGTTTCCCAGGGGGCCGCTGGTGTCCTGACCACCAGTTCCAGTGTAAGAACCTTCTGTGTGTGAACCAGAACTGGGTGTGCGACGGCTTCAATGACTGTGGGGACCGCTCTGACGAGGACCTCAGCCTGTGCTGTAAGGGAACTGTTTGGGAACTCACCCCTACAATAAGCAATTATCTGACAGAGATCAATGTCATTTGCTGTAAAATAAACAAGATGTAACCATAACATTTTTTAACACATGTGCTATGAGGGAACACAATGCTGAACCCAGCAGTCTTTTGAGACATTATCTACTGCCATTTGCTGTAAAAGTGAATATAATGTAATGGTGATGTTCTTGTAAAGTTTAGACAATGTCACCCTGTCGATGAGCCCTAAACACAAGCCTTACAGTGAGGGAACTCACCAGCATGGGATTTGCTGAGCAGAAGTCCTCTGTGTCAGACATATTTGGGACACTCTTGTGTCCGCGCTCTCTCCTGTGGGCAGTGCGGTAGAATCACACTGCTTTGAGGGCT
>NC_045174.1:12318376-12368376 GCF_900700415.2 Clupea harengus | reverse complement strand
GCCAAGAGAAGTTCGGCAAGGGCCCCAAGAGCCTCCTGTTCACGGCCGGCCCCTGGCTCACCCAAGTCAGCGTCTACCAGCAGCAGAGATACAACGCCATCAAGAGTGAGTGCGCACGCAGAAGACCAGTGCATTTAGAGTCAAAACACGTATACTCTCTCCGGTAGTTACTCTACCGTGTTAAATCATTTTCAAAGCGAATCTAGACTACCATTGAAAAGTTTGGGGTCACTTAGAAATGTCCTTGTTTTCCATGAAAACGTACGTGAAATAAGTTTGAATGAGGAACATAGCAAAATTAATGGGAAATATAGTCATTGACTTGGTTAGGAATAATGATGTTTGTGTGATTTCGTCAAATAATCCTGTTTTGACGTTTTCATGGAAAACAAGGACATTTCTAAATGACCCCAAACTTTTGAACTTTCAAATATGTGGTGTACATAGACAGAAACATGAAAACGTTGGCAGGGGCATGTGCATTGACCTGTGTGTGTTCAAGTTCCTGGCCTGCATATTTAAGTGTTTTAGTTAGTTCCCAAATAAAGCCAGGGGTTATGGTCTATGCTCTGTGGGCAAACCTGTCATGCCCCAATAGACAGCACAGACAGCCACCAATGGACCAGATAATTACTGGGCCAGCAGAGGGTCACCTGATGATGCTTTAGATTAGCTGTAACTCTGGCTGCACACGGATGGGCCTCTGATAATCACTGTAATGAATCTTCTAGAAAACCCTGACCTTAGGATGAATTGATTCCTGTCTTCCCTTCTCTCTCCCCCTCTTCCTCTCCCTCTCTCTTTATCCTCCTCTTTCTTTCTCTCCCTCTCTCTCTCTGTTTCCCAGTGAAAACCCCCTGTAAGGGCACGTGTAGTCACCTGTGTCTGCTACGGCCAGGGGGATACACCTGTGCCTGCCCAGAGGGGACCAACTTCAGCCCTGGCAGCAGCACAGTGTGTGACGCCGGTACGACGCCTTCATTAGACTCATAAATGCACAACGGAACGTCTTATCCGCACATAATGTATATATACTTGAGGCATGAAGTGGCTTTATTTGAGAGCAGTCAGGGACATTTGGATCTTTTTCTAAACCACAGCCAAATCATGAAGGGTGGTTCTTAAGATAGCTTTTAGCTTCATTATCCACAGCCAGTTGGGGTTCTATGGTTTGTAAGCTGCTGACAAAAAATGTTAAATGCCAATAGAGATTGTCCTTGTGGCGACAAAGGAAAAGTCTTGAGATGTGTGAACTTTTGATGAAAGGGCGGTGGAATTTCATTTTTTGTGCATATACTGTATGTGTGTGTGTGTCTGTTTACAATATCTGCAGTCTGATTTTTTAAGCATGTGATGTGTGTGTGTGTGAATGTGACAGGCTTTGACCCTCCCCCCACCATGCCTCCTCCATGTCTCTGTCAGAATGGAGGAACCTGCTACTTTGACGACAACAAGGCCCTCTGCAAGTATGGCTGTCCCCATAAATGCCTGTCCACAATATCACAGACCATGACTGTCTGAATGTGTCTGTCTTTGACTGTCTGTATGAACAACTCATTTTCAGTATAGCCAAACAAGTTAGCAGTTAGCACTGGATATTATTATACAATATACATTATGGATATACAACTCATTTTCAGTATAGCCAAACATGTTAGCAGTTAGCACTGGATATTTTTATAACATATACATTATGGATATACAACTCATTTTTAGTATAGCCAAACAAGTTAGCAGTTAGCACTGGATATTATTATACAATATGCATTATGGATATACAACTCATTTTTAGTATAGCCAAACAAGTTAGCAGTTAGCACTGAATATTATTTCATGTGGAATGCTGATGTCATATCCAGCAATTTAAATGCAACTTTTTAAGTACTAAAAAGGCATAAACACAGCTTTAACTAACTGGTTCCTTCATATAGGACATTGTAAGGAGACAAAGACAGACACAGTCCTTATGTTTGGATTGTCATGATGCCATTGTCTTTAAACATTCAGAGAGTATTTACAATAAATGTATAGATGTATACATAGGTTTCAGAGAAAGATGGGGTGGGGGGTACTTATAAAACAACACCAATGTGAAGATGGATGAACAGATGGATTGAGGGAATAGTGAATCGATGGCTAGATGAGCAGACAGACGGTGGATGTTTGGCCAGAGAGATTGATCTTTTCTTTGACATCTGGGTGGGTGTGTCTGTGTGTGGGTGGATGCAAACAGATGAACAGATGGGGGGGATGTATGGCTGAACATACACTGCCAGAACTAAAACCTGAATGTATGTAGGGTGTATGTATGTAGGGATGTGTAAATTGATGGACAGATTAATTAGAACATTTAGATTAGAAAGTAAAAATGGATAAGTACATTTATAGATGGATGGATGGATACATGGGAGATAGATGAAGAGATAGATACATTAATTGGATGGATGGACAGATTATATCGATGGATGGATAAATGAACTGGATGGATGGATAGTGTGACAGAGTGCGGTCACTACAGTTGAGTATGTGCCCTGACTGCCATACCAATGAGCCTGGATGAGGACTGAAAGGCTACATGCAGATGTGTGATGTGTGTGTGTGTAGTGTTGTCTGAGAGGTGTGTGTAGTGTTGTCTGAGATGTGAGATGTGTGTGTGTGTGTGTGTGTGTAGTGTTGTCTGAGAGGTGTGTATCTGTGTGTGCTGTGTTGCAGATGTCCGCTGGAGTGGGAGGGGGATAACTGCGAAAGGAATATCTTTGGCATAACAGCCTCAGGTGAGCGAAGTTGTCATAGTAACCATCAAATTATACACATAGATCGTTTGCCACAGTCCCCTCACATGATCTCTCTCTCTCTTTTCTCTCTCTATCTGCCTCTTCCCCCCCCTCTCTATCTCTATGTCTCACTCTTATCCCTTACTGCGTTTTTTATCTCTTTTTCTTTATTTCCCTCTCTCCTTGCTTCTCTCTCTCTCTCTCTCTCTAGCTGTTGCCTTAGCTCTTGGGGTAACAGCAGTAGTTGCCATTTTCCTGAGCGGACTGGTCTTTGCCGCTCACAAAAAGGCCAAGATTATGGAGATGGTGCACAGCGTCAACATACCAACTCTCACTATGCCCAACTTCAGGTGAGACACAGGGGCACGACAGAAAAGACTGAACTGCTGAGTGCAAGTATATTAAACCTAGAGGAGCTAAATGCATTCAGAGTTCAGTTTTATACTGTACTCATAGCCAGTTAGCAAGTCAATCTCATCTAAACTATGAGAATCAGATCTAAAGTTGTGTTAGCTTTGATTGTCAACCCAAATGTGGGGTCAATGCTGGACTGTAGACCAACTTATAGCGCTGATTTATTTGCGTTTGAAGGGAGAGTGTCATTCCAGGAGTGTTAGAGCCCCTCTTGCTTTATTAATGGAGGTTCCTTCCCCACTGTCCTCATGAGCCCAGGGAGATGGGCCATTTGTCCTGAGGGTAGAGCTGGCCGTCTACACTGGAGATTAAACACAGTGAGTTGTTGATGAATGTTTCCTTGTTGTTTTCAGGAGGTCGGCTCCTAGTCGGTTTGGTGAGGAGGGAGAGGAGCCACGCTCAGGCCCCAAAGTGGTCAGTGTCTCCATTGTTAGCAATAAACACATTGACCGAGTAAGCTATTGACATTGACTAAGCAAATCTGCATTAGGGCTTAGCAACCTGTTATCCAGTTAATCAGAACCAAGCAACACCACCCAACATCCATAGAGTCAGTTAGCACTAAGAACCACCCTATCCAGTTAGTCAGCGCTAAGCAAAACCGCATCCACATAATAGGTTAGCTATTAGCAACACTGCATCCACATAATAGGTTAGCTATTAGCAACACCGCATCCACATAATAGGTTAGCTCTTAGCAACACTGCATCCACATAGTCAGCACTAGGCAACAAGGCATCCACATAATTATCCACATAAAAATACAGTTAATTCCAAGAAACATTGTATCCACATAATCAGTCGGTACTAGGCAACCATAGCAGCTTTGATCCTCTAACCACTTTTCTACACCTCACCTCTCCCTCTCATCCCAAACCCGCCACAGGAGCCTTGCGCCACTGTTGAAGTGGGTGACATGGGGAAAAATTTTGAGAATCCTGCCTACCATTCGGAGAATGAAGGTGGAAGCTCCGCCCCTAGTGCTGTTGCCACGGCGATCCCCACCTACAGCCTTCCCCAGGCATGCGTGTGAAATGTTTCTAATGCTACAGTACACCATGATGGCACATGCTGCCTTTATCATGTGATTCTTTCGATAATAATTGTAAGAATTAGTGATTTGCCAATGAGCCATAATTGATTTATTTTTTATGTCTAGGATAACATTGAGAATCCAGTCTACGCCACTGACACCAACATAGTTGCTGAGCTGACATCACCTGACAGTTTGTCTGCCATGCCTGCCAACGGCAGTGCCATACATGCCAACGGCAAAGCAGTCCCTGTCAAGACATTGTCTACTGAGGTAGGGATTCATACACGACAGATATGACAGTTGGGAGTCAATACATTTTATAAAAAAGTGTAAATGCATTAAAGTGTATTCAAATGTAAATTCATTAAAGTGAATATTCATCACATTTACTGGTGTGTTTTCCAGCCTGCCTTTGAGAACCCAGCTTACTCCTCAGACCAAGAGTGGACACCACAGGAGACCAGCAGTGGGGCCCAGAAGGGAGAGGAAGTGAAGGAGGAGGAAGAGGAGGAGGAGGTAGGCAGACACACAGAATTTATTTTCCTCAAGTCGGTCAGTCCTCAAGCAGCTCTGGGATGAAGACTTTCAGAAACTGGGAGAAGTAGACAGATGGGGGGCCCAAAAGAAAGTTACTGATGAGATGAAAAAAGAGCGAGCGAGCGAGAGAGAGGGAACGGTAGTTTCAGTGGTTGTATGTGGGTCAAAGCGAGAGAGAGTGAAAGAAAGATGGAGGGATATTTTATCAGCCAAGTTCATTTTTTGCCAAACTCCTTTATCCTCCAAAACAAGCGTTCCCTGCTGAGCGTATTCTAATCCAGAGTCGGTTACCTAACTGGCCCTCTCTCTCTCTCTGTGCTGTGCTGTTCGTTACCGTACTGCACCACACTGCAACTTACATCTGGGTGGCTACAATTCCCTCATCTGACTCATCATATTACAGCAGAAACTGTTCTTTCTTGCCCACATTTCTCACCCCCCCCCACCCTTCTCTCTCTCATTCCCCCTCACTTTTCTCACTATCTATCCTCTCTTTAACTTTTCACCCTTTATCCCTCTCTCCTCTCTCTTTCCTCTGTCTCCCTCTATCTCCCTCTTTCTTTCTCACTTTATCTATACATCCTCTCTTACTCTCCCTTTCTCAAATCTATACATCCTCTTGATTTCTCTCCCACTCCCTTTCTCTCTATCTACCTTCTCTTTTGCGCTCTCTCTCTCTCTCTCTCTCTCTCTCTCTCTCTCTCTCTCTCTCTCTGCAGGATCTCGTTGTTCCCCGGTCTGAAGAGGATTCTGATGCAGTGTTCTCTAACCCCATGTACACAGTGAGTCGTGAAAATAAAACTCAAAAGAGAATGGCCATGTAACACCACCTCGGGGTCATGCTTACCTGTAGTCACACACACACACACACACACACACACACACACACACACACACACACACAGACACACAGACACACAGACACACGAAAACTATTCAAATACGTACATATTGTTCACCTGCTTCTATATTAATTATGTGTGTTTAAATTGCGCTCTCGTTCACTCGTCTCCTCCCTCCATAAGAGCAGTAGTGCCCTTCAGAAGAGCTAAGTGCACAGGGGATCCATTTAGAACCTTTCCATCCCTTCCTGGGTGATGGAGAGGCGTGATGGATGGATGTGATTGTTGGGGGCATGTGGAGGTGCGGAGGGGACACCAGGGCGGGGGGAGCCGGGGGATGTTGCTCTGTGCAAAGGGGGTAAATAAGAAAGCACAATGACCTTGCCGTGTCCTTGAAGGTGTGCAGGGAAGAAAAGCTTTGCGAGCGTGTGTGTGTGCGTGTGTGTGTGTGTGGCGCTGAGCTGCTTCCCGTTGCTTTGGGCTGAGTGAAGCTGAATCACGTCAGAGAATCCCAGAGGGACACAACAGTGCCATGTTTTTTAATGAGCTTTTTTCTTTTCGAAATTAAAATCACATTAGCATACCTGACTTTCTAACAAGCCCCAGTCACAGCGCAGATGACAGTGCCTAAAACATTCTCATGCTCCTTCATGAAATACATTTAAAAAAAATGTCCCATTGAAAGTGGGATGTTTGTTCATCAAATACTGGATAAGTGGTTCACTGAAGTTCCTTATCAGCACCAGCCTTTGTCATGAAATTTTCATTAAACCTGGCAAGCAAACAGAAGGTTAAATGTGAGCTTAAATAATTGGAATGATAATGGAATGATAATTAGGTTTGATGTTAGCAAACGTATCTTAGGCTAGAGACTGAATCAGTAATGCTAAGTATATGTGTACTGATGAAATCCACATCAGATAGCTACCCCCAGAAGACAGAGCAGTCAAATATAGTTTAATCTCAGAGGCAAATATAGTTTAATCCGAGTCTTTCTAGTTTACCACTATCTAGAAATCTAGTTTGACTGCGGAAACTGCACAAACAGACTAATCCGTCTGGGCGTGCTGTCTTAAACTCTGGCGATAAATAAAAAATTCTGCCAAGGTGTGAATTTTGGAAATAGACGTGGCGCCATATTAGTCTCTGACTGGGAAAATGTATATGTGCCAATCATAAACCATCAATGCCAAAATCTGATTTATCTATGGCAAATAAATATCACATTTCCTTTATTGGAAGACTTTCGCATTGTGCCTACATATTTCTGTATTATCAAGGAAGCAGGAGCTAATCTGTGTTATGTGTTAATTCTGTAAATATACTGTATCTCGGATATCCTCGGAGTGAACACATCCTGGTAGACTTCAAAAAGAATAAAAATGCTTGTTTTAAAAGGTTGAACCACTTTAAAGACTCAGGAAGAGGCAGTCTAATTTGTCTGGCTTGAATTAAATGTCAGCACTACACGAATGTCATCCATTATGTAAAAACACAATAATGACTTTTATTGTTATTTTTGTTCATATGTTGTAATCTAGACTAAGGCCACATGAGCAGATTTTCCACAAATGGTCTCTTTTCTTGCCATTTCTTGGTTGGTCCAGGTGTTCAAATTCATCAACACAAACATTGCTCACAACCAGGGGTATGCAGAAAGGCTTTAATGTGTCTACACATACAGTCACCAGTCACCTCGCATCATGCAAGTGAATACATCTATCTGTCCACTCTCTGAACCAAGGCACAGCTAAACAGGGTTTCACTCACATGCTCAGTTCTGCTGGGCTTCTGGTTGCATTGAGTACACCGAACAGTCCCAAAATTACCAAAATATTTCGAAGTAAAAAACTTGCAAAAGTTACAATTTTAATCAAATTAATGTTGAATGCCATAGATACCTGAGACGAACCTAACATGCTGTCACAGAAGATGCTTAAGACGCATCACCACAGCGTGCATATCCTTTTGTAGATGATTAAATTGAATGTGTATCACATGTTTTGCATGTTTTGATAGTTGACATGCTAGGCCTAAATAAATTCAATGTGTGCATATATGGTACAGGCTATAATGATCTTGACAAAAATAGTTGTCAGGGAAACTATGACAGGCTAACGGCAATAACAGGCTCAGCAATCACATACCCCAATTAACAATATAGCTGTCAACTCGAAGCAATGTGGCTTGGGCATTTTAAAACATGTATAAAATGCCATCTTCTTACATCGGAATCTCATCAGTTTAAAGGGATTGGTCGACAGTACTACTGGTCATCTTTAACTAAACCTTAATTAACTTGGGCCTGACTCTGCCCACTTAGTGACAATGACCTTTGCCTCTCTCTCTCTTCAGTGTCTCGTTTTTTCCTCCGGCCGTTTACGCTGTCAATCTAGGGCCCGTAGTCTCTTTGTTTGTCTTTGCTTGTAGCCTGTAGCGCTCAGACTATGCGGTGTGGTTTGACGGCTCTGTGTTCTTCGGGCGATAAAACTCGAGCTGTGACAGGAAGCTAAAACATTTATCACCTCGGCGTCCTCATCACCTCATCAGACCTAATAAACTCCCAGAGTGCACCTCTGCAGACTTCTGATGAGTCTCCCACGATGATGTCGTAGGGCCTTGAAAAACCTCTGAGAGCCTTTGAAGTAGCTATGCCCATCTGTCCCCCTCACATTGGCACTGACACTTCACACACACACACACACACACACACACACACACACACACACACACACGTATTCATACACTGACACTAACACACACACACACACACACACACACACACACACACACACGTATTTATACACTGACACTGACACTAACACACACACACACACACACACACACACACACACACACACACACACACACACACACACACACACACACACACACACCTCCTTAACATAAATCTCAGCCTGTCCATAGGAATAGTGTCCGGTAGCCATTCCTCTCGAGCTGTTAGCCATAGCCTAGCCACACAATGCCAGTCACTCAGTGTAACAGACATTTATTAGAAAGACAAATTCATTGGATGCAGTGTGGCCCAGGAGCTTTTCATCTCATCTCATCACATCTTCATCTGTCTGTCTCTGTCTGTCTGTCTGTCTGTCTGTCTGTCTGTCTGTCTGTCTGTCTGTCTGTCTGTCTGTCTGCTTTTTCAAACAGAACCAAGTGCACCTACCCATCCCTGAAGATTCCTCCATTTAAATGGAGCCAGTAGACCTCATCAGCAGCACACACACACACATGCCACGGCAGACGGTTACTACACCTAATGTGCCAAAATTCACACCTCCGTCAACTGTTGATGCTTCTCCTTTCGTGGTGGTGTGCTTCCCCGACGCGGTGGCTCACCTCACACCACCCAAGTACAGTGTGGTGTTTGTAGAGACGGCAGAAACAGACAGATCAACATGCTGCTCACTGTTCTAATGTACTGTGTGGGGTTTGTAGGAGGAATGTGATGTTTTCTATGTTTGCCAAATGTATTGATTTTCAATCAAATTGCTATTCTTTAACTGATCTCTTTGTGTAATATAATGGAAAAAAAATATCTGCATCAAATAGGTTGAAATATTGTTGTATTTAGAGTTAAATAAAATGTAGTTATGTTTTTCATGCAACACGGATCTGGATTTTTTTGGGAAGTCAAAGCACAGATAATTATAAAAATAGGTTTGACATACATTATACAGGTCTTATTACACTATTAAACTATATACGTACCTCCTCTCTCTTTCTTTCTTTCTCTACCTCTTTCTCTCTCTCTCTCCCTCTCTCCCTCTCTCTCTCGGCTCTTTCACGGTGTGTGAGCATGTGTCCAATCATAGACCTTCACAGTTCTGTGTTGTGAGGGTCTTTTGTCACTGTGCTGTACAGTGAATGGATGCAAGACTTCATAGGAAAGAGCTTTGAGGGTTATTGACCCGTCCAGCCAAACATTCATCACTGTGGCATGACCCCAATACACACACACACACTCTCCCCTCTCCTTTTCTCTCTCTAACTCTCCTTCTCTCTCTGCTTCCCTCTCTCTCACACACTCACACACATACATACATACACACACACATACAGTACATACACACCCACAGAGCAATCACGCTAGTTCCAGTCATGACCTGAACTCCCTCTCCTTCTCTCCCTCTATCTTTCTTTCTCTCTCTCTCTCTTTCTCTCTCTCACACTCACACACACACACACACACACACACATATAAATACACACCTACAGAGCAATCACGCTAGTCCCAGTCATGACCTGAACTCCCTCTCCTTCTCTCCCTCTATCTTTCTCTCTCTCTCTCTCTCACACACACACACACACATACACACACACACACATACACACACACATATACATACACACCCACAGAGCAATTATGCTAGTCCCAGTGACCTGAACTCCCTCGCTCTCCTTCTCTCTCACTCTCTCTCTCTCTCTCTCTCTCTCTCTCTCCTCACTCAGCTGTGATGATGATGGCAGCAGTGCAGTTCTGCCCCTGTGTGAGGTCATTAAAGGGAACTGGTGTGCTGGTGTAGTGAGAGAGCCACAAAAGGAAAAAGGTTTAGAGCCGCCCCACACATACTACATACACTCACACTCACACTCCCATGCTCACATACACACAATCACACGAACACACACACTATCTCTCTCTATCTCTTTCTCTCTCTCTCACACACACACATGCACACACACATACTCTTCCTCTCTCACTCATACACACACACACATACACACAAACTCTCTCTCTTTCAGGCACACACACCCTCTGTCACACATACACACACTATATCACTCTCTCTCAGGCACACACACACACATACACACACACTCTATCTCTCTCTCTCAGGCACACACACTCACTCTATCTCTCTCTCTCAAGCACACACACACACACACACTCTATCTCTCTCTCTCAAGCACACACACACACACTGCTCTTTCCCCTCCCCTCACCCCGTCTCATTATGTCTCGGCTCTCTCCGTGATTGAGGTTAAGCAGGGCACAGAAAGATGAAGGAGGGAGCGGGATGAGTGAGAGAAAGAGAGAGACTGAGGAGAAGAGGGATGATTGACAGCCATTTGATGGAGGGATTGCAAAGGCAGAGACTGGAGAGATGGAGAGAGAGGGTGGGTTTCAGGAAATGACAAATGGGGGGTATTTTTTAATAGTAACTACCCCCCGCACACCAGCACAAGCACATATCAGGTCCGACAAGCCACCGTAGGCAGCACTAGTGTGGAGAGAGAGGGGGGGGGGGGGGGGGGGGGACCCGGGGGGGAGGGGAAGGATGGCAAGGGAGGGCTGAAGATTGCGTGTGTGTGTGTGTGTGAGAGAGAGAGAGAGGGAGGGAGGGAGGGAGGGACGGAGAGAGGGAGGAGGGAAGGGGGAGTAGCAACAGCAGTAGAGTGAGCTGCCACGACAAGCTCACACTGAACCAGACACACACCCACACGCTCGCTCTCCCTCTCTCTCTCTCACACACACACACACACACACACACACACACACACACATTCAGACACTGAACGGTGCAACACAAGGGGAGGGGGGTCTTCCATCAGCGGAGGAAATACCCTCACACACTTCCACCACACTCTCTGACACACACACACATGCACATTGAAGGTAAGGCATCGGTGTGGGCGTTTTCCCTTTTGTGCGGACATAATCCCCTCCATAGACGCAGACACAGCGGGAGGGAAAGACAGGGATATTAACGGGATCAGTGAGTGGCTCTTTTTTTGTGGCATGGGTTCAGGATTGTCGCCGGAACGCCACCAAACCTCCGCCGCTGGAATGCTGATTGTTGAGGTAGTGTGGAGGCTGGGAATGCTCGTTTCTTTTCAACACTAAAAGATGCTCTGCTGGTCGTCTTAGTCTAGTGATTAGTGTGTGTGTGTGAAAAGATTTACAGTGACAAAGATTGTGTGTTTTTTATAATAGCAGTGTGAAATGTGTTCTGCTAGAGTTAGAGTGTGTTTTGTGTTTACAGCAGCAGGTACATTCATGTGTGTACAGGTTCAGGGGTGTTTACTGGTCTCTGTTAGTGTGCTAGAGTATTCATTTGCATGCAAAGTGAACTGCTGTTTCAAATTAAATGTGTAGTTGTATGTTTATTCTTTGTACTATTAGTCTTTTTTTGTGTAAATGGCCATATTTTCATTCATTTTATTATTTGTGTGTGAGTGTGTGTGTGTGTGTTTAGTGCTTGTGCACAGTAGCATGAGTTTGTGGGTGTGTGTGAGCACAGTTGTGCTTTTATGTGAGTATCATCACGTGTACACAAGCTTGTTCATCAGTTGTGGGTTCCCTGTCTGGCTGGCGGTTAGCCGGATTGCTGTAATGTGTGATCCCGAACCTCTGGCCTCTGTGACGTGAGCAGGAACTACCCGTGGGACCGAGAATTGATTGAGCTTATCAGTGCAGAGGTCTGATCAGTGTAGGCTACAAAAGAGATGAGCAATGGATGCAGAACAAGCAGCAAGGTCTCTAGGGAGGGTTCCTGGTCTGATAAAATGCCCAAGGCCACTTGCTCTTGAAACAGCATGTAGTATGTTTGTGCCAGCTAACGCAGACAGACACAAAGACATCCAAACAAATACAGATCTTAGATACACATGCATATGCAGATACCAATGCACAGATATTTGTAATCACATTTTTACAGACATTCTGAAAAGAAAAATTCAGGATAGCATATACTGCAAACATGCACACATACACAAATACACAAAATCTACACTACATGCATGCTTAAAAAAAACATACACATATACATACACACAAATAAATACAAAGTGCTCTACACACAAGCAAGTGCACTCACACTCAAAATTCACTACAGTCATGCAATTGCATGCATACTAACACACACACACAAGATGGAATTGTAATGGCGAGTATGTTTACCACTTGGGCACTAAGGGACAGCTGCATTCATACACACACTCACACACACACACGCCCAAGATGAAATTGTAATGGCGAGTATGTTTACCACACACACACACACACATAAAATGAAATTGTCATGTTGAGTGTGTTTACCACTTGGGCACTAAGGGACAGATGGTGGCAGACGGGTCTCAGGGTGACCTTGTGGCCCTACGGGCATCACAATCAGGACGGGATGAGTCATTGGACACAGGCTGGCATTGTGTGTGTGTGTGTGTGTGCGTATGTCTGTGTGTGATCATGTATGTTGTACGAGACAGAGATACACTGGCAGACCAGATTATGGCTTGTATTAACTGTGCTGAGCCTTACTGTAGGTTTCTGAACTCAGACACACAGTAGTATGCTCATAGCTGGGCTAGGAGGGTGGATGAAGAGGGCTACCTTACAGATCACACACACACACACATCTGGTGCTCTTGGGCTAGGCTATTCAGAAGGTGGATGAGGATGGCTACCTCACAGATCACACACACACACACACACACACACACACGTCTGGTGCACTTGTCTGCCCATGGAAGACTGGAAGGGTGGAGTCACCCATGTGGGTGTCGGAAGCAGACTGTCCTTCTTGTGCGTCTGTGTCGTGTAATTGCCTGAGGTGCTGGATGTGGTATGTGTGTGTTTGTATGTCAGTGAGTGTACTGTGTGTGTGTGTGTTTGTGTTTTCAGACTTTTGTTTGTGTGAGAGAGGGAAAGAGTTGCCATTTTCCTCTTCTTTAAACTCACCTTTTTGCTATCCTCTGGAGATATACACAGAGGTGTAGAGAGAGCACTGAGGAGCATATTGGAGTGAGACAAGGAGAGAGAGAGAGAAAGAGAGTGAACGAGAGAGTGTCTAGGCCACATGGATCAGAGAGGTGGTTTCTAAAGATTGTATCCTTCTGCAGCTCATCCATTGCTAGTAGAGGTGGTTGATGCTGTTAAGCCCTGGTCTGCTGTAGCGTTTGTTTGTGTCTGATTGATTTCATACTTGGAGGTCACCTGGAGCAATCTGGGCAAACCTGTAGACAAAGAGAGTGAGAGAGAGAAAGAGTATGTGTGAAAGAGAGAGAGGAAGAGAGAGAGAGAAAGAGTTTATGTGAGATAGAGAGAGTGAGAGAGAGAAAGAGTATATGTGAGAGGGAGATAGAGAGAGAGAGAGAGAGAGAGAGAGAGAGAGAGAGAGAAAGAGTATATGTGAGAGAGGGGGAGAAAGAGAAAGAGCATAAGTGAGAGAGAGAGAGGGGTGTGCACATTTCTATGTACGTGTGTGTGTGTGTGTTTGTGCACATTTGAGAGGGAGGCATTTACTGTGTTTTGCCTGCATTCCTCCATTACCTGTTTCTTATAAAATTCGGTGCTTGGTATGTGATTAAAAGCCTCGTGGCTTCCCTGCTGTTCCCTTGAAACACGGCTTCATTCCCTCATCGATTTGTTGTAGTGTTGACTCCGAGCTCATTGTGTGACTTCGCAACACACACATTAATGTTAAAAAAAAGGCTAATGCTTTAGCAGGTTAGTTGTGGTTTGCTTTCTCTATTAAACACGGCATGATTCTTTAGTTGACTGAGATTTTTATGGCACAGAACTCGATTTGAGTGCAATTTTGAGAGAGAAATAAAGCAAGTGTGTGATTGTTTGTGTGAATACATGTACGTGTGTGTGTGTGTGTGTGTGTGTGTGTGCGTATTCGGTGGTCATGCATTTGCTGATTTCTCCTCATGAAATCAGTGGTGCTTGTAAGCCACTTTTTACATCCATTCTCCATACACGCTCCAAGACTCATACTCATTACAACTCTGTGGCCAGTATGTACTGCATACACTCTGCCAGGATAACCATTCATTTCATACCCCATGTTAGCAAACACACAGGGGACTTGTACACGCAGTGACTCGGAGCAGATGGATCATACTGAGGAGAAGTGAACACCATTACTTACCAATAGAGAAGAAATATACTGGGGAACTATAATAAGTTATATAGTATGTGCATATAGTACATACAGTATCTCTTTATATAGTACGTCTCTCTAGTATACTCTCTAGTATAGTACATATCTCTTTATATAGTACGTCTCTCTTTTCAAGTAGCCACTGGGGTTTGTTGATTTAAAGACCTCCAAGAATGGAGGTTTTTTGTTATAATTCCTTGTTTTGTTGTTGTTTTTTTGCTCAATCCTTTAGAGACAAAAATAATCTCAGACTACAGTGGTTCATGCGTATTTATGTCTGTTAATGTGTGTGATATAATTCTTTTTTTTTTTTTTAAGTGATCTGCAATTGGCTTTGTATTCAGAGAGAATCTATTTTGTCGGGGAGATTACCCTGCCATATCAGTGCCTGGGAGCTTGGCCCCTTAAATGTGTTTGACTGCGCGCAGGCAACTGTGAGGACGATGCGGTATCTACTGCCGTTGCCGTGGGGACGGCACTCTGCAGGAGTCCTTCTTGACTTAAGTAATCAGATTGCCCGACTTCACACGTCTGACGGCTGTAGATTTTCCAGAGGAGGCTTTAGAGATGAACAGATGTGTTTGGGCTGACTGAGACCTCACAGCAGCTGATTCACATCAGACTGTATAGACTGGCGGCACGAGGCTGACATGTCGACTGGGGTGCAGACACGGCACACAGCCCTCCTGCAGCTAAATGCTTCTATGCCTGTACCCAACTAACCCCTGTGGCGACGACCATGCATTGAAGTTGCAGACACCTACGACTCCAATTACTTTCCTTACACACTGAGGCCTCCCACAGCAGCAGATTTATAGACCTACGGTTTGAGGCCAGGGATATGGAAGGAGGACAGCACTTCTGCAGCTAAGGGTCTGAAGCTCTACAGCCAATGCCTTCATTTCTGTGTTATTAAAGAAAACGGCACAGAGTGTACCCGTATCAACTAGGACTCCTTTATGAACTTGTAAATATTAGATTTGTTTAGCAAATGGAGGTTATACATTGAGGAAATATTTTGGAAATATCTCCATCCATTATATACAGCATATATCTATTTCCATCCATATGTGATGCATCTGTACCCGTAGATCAATCATCATTACAAGGGATAATGCACAGATACGACTCAAATAGAGGCTGTGTCTGTACCACACAGAAAAGAGAAGAATAAGTATGTAGTGGTAACCTGAAATATATTATCCGCAACAATATTACTCATCTGAACCAATGCCCCACATGACTGCTAAGCAGATGCTGACACAGTGCTAAGTATGCCTATTTAGCATATGCTTTTATCCACAGTGACTCATATTATCGTTAGTATGTTAACTGCCTGGGAAGCAATTGCACGACACCAGTTGTGTTAAAAACTCATCTGACCAATTGATGCAATTTTAAAAGGAATTTGTCGATTTGATTGACAGGTGCTATGTTGTGGGTGACTTGCAGATTTGATTGACAGCTGTTGTATGAATGGTGACTTGCGGATTTGGCATTCACTCACAGAAGGGTCATATTTGGCAAAGGCTGTTTTAGTTTTAATGGCTCTTGAATGAGGTTGATTGCTGAGATCGATTGAGCTGGATGTAGATTGATTGCTTGTGGCTTCAGCCGCTAAAGATTTTTCATGAAGGACTCAGGACCTTAGCTTCTCTAGGTCTTTGGAGAGTGTGTGTGTGTGTGTCATAGCATCTCTAGGTGTGTGTTGTGTCTAGTATGTGGTAGTGTCTCTTGGTGTATGCCTGTGTGTGTGTGTGTGTGTGTGTGTGTGTGTGTGTGTGTGTGTGTGTGTGTGTGTGTGTGTGTGTGTGTGTGTGTGTTGTAGTCTCTCGAGGACTGTGCTGTCCATGCGTGCTTGGATGTGTGATCGTGACTATCTACCTCTTGACACAGCTGGATATGTAAAGACCGACCCCCTCACCTCTCCCTCTCTCTCTCTCTCTCTCACGCAGTGCTAACTAATGAGCTGACCCACGGATCCAGGAAAAAGAGAAAACGAGAGGGGCAGAGAGAAAGGGAGAGGGGGAAAGAAAGAACGACAAGCCCTGTTCCTGTCTTTCTTAAATTTGAAAATCAGAAGCCATGCCGGTCCTCTCTCCAACCACAGGTAAGATCTGCACACCAACATCTCATCAAGTCTTAAACACCTTTCTCTAATTTAACTTGTCCTTCCTTTTGAGGCCATAACAAACACATTGTGTGTATTTACATTCCCTTCACTAGACTGTCCCTAATACAGAGCTCCAGTGACCTTTTTACTTTTTTGTTTCAGTAGTGTTGATAATTTTACTCTTTGATTCACTAGTGTTGATCATTTTACTTTTTGATTCACTAGTGTTGATCATTTTACTTTTTGATTCAGTGGTGTTGGTAATTTTATTTTTTGATCCAGTAGTGTTGATAATTTTACTTTTTGATTCAGCAGTGTTGATCATTTTACTCTTTGATTCACTAGTGTTGATCATTTTACTTTTTGATTCAGTGGTGTTGGTAATTTTATTTTTTGATCCAGTAGTGTTGATCATTTTACTCTTTGATTCAGTAGTGTTGATAATTGTACTCTTTGATTCAGTAGTGTTGGTCATTTTACGTTTTGATTCAGTGGTGTTGGTTAGCCTGGAAAGCAAGACTAAGCATGTCTTACCTCTTAAAGTGCTGAATATCTATCGTTGAACACAACTGTGTCACAAACACCTCTTCTTGATGGATGACTGCGCCAAACAGGCCACATCAATAAGAAAGCAATTCCTTCCTGTCCTGTTGTTAGCGAAATCAAATGATTGATTACAACAAATTACTTCAAACCACAGCTTACAGAAAAGCAGATTTCAATATTGTGTTAGTACCAGTAAATTGTCTGTGCCCTGTATGATGTTATTGCTGACACCGCTATCAGTTTGAGGAGGATTCATTACTGACACAAAAATCAATCAGTTTCGGTGAGACTTAGCCTACTGTACTGTTTGTCCAATGCAGGTGAGACTTAGCCTACTATACTGTTATACCAGTGCAGATGACACTGTACTGAATGTCTTTTCATCTCCCGCGGGTTCAAGGTTTGGGAATAATGAGGTGTGGGTAGACAAATAATTACCATTAATGACTTAATTACCATTAATTACTTAATACCATTAATGGTAGGCTTGTATTTGGCAGGTGATGCAGGCTGATTTGATGTTGTTGTTTTTTGCCTCCTGCAGGGCTCCATGAGCTGTTGGCTCTGCTCACCTCCACACTACACCCAGATGCCAACCAGAAAGAGGACCTGGTCTTCCTCAAGGAGGTCTTCAGCGAGAGGAGTCTGGGTTTCCTGATGAAGGTACGTTGAGTAACATCTTGTCCCTACTTAACTTGTTTAATCTGAGTTGTCCTCCTGGGATGGTCAGCATGTTAAAGCCGTGCTTGTTGTAACCAGCAGATGTGTTTGTCTTGTGTTGTGTAGATCCATGAGAGGCTGAGGTTGTATCAGCGTCAGAGCCCAACACCTGTGCTCCACAGCGCCTCCTGTCTGGCTGAAGATGTAAGTGTAACAGCTTTATAACTCATTCAAGAATATCAGTGCCTTACTGTTTCAACAGCTCAATGTTTTCACTCTTTTCTACTGCAAAGAGTTGGACAAACCTAACTCTTGGAACTTTTATAGCGTTGGCCCCAAACCATTATCAACCAGGAGAAATTAGAAATATTGAAAAATTCCAAAGCTAGATAGAGAAAAGGCTTTTATGAGATTTTATTATGCCGATGAGATTTTTTTTTTTTTTCTTTCAATCCACTGAGAAATACTGGTGTTAGAATATGGCATGCAATCAGATCTCTTTTTCATCAGCTTTTCAGGTTTTGAGAGTCTTTGAGATTAGTTCAGAACATGTTTTGGTAAGGGTTCCTCCAATCGACAGAAATAAAGAACCTTTTTTATAAGCGCGCTGGGAACATCTCCTGGCCAGCTCCCTCCAACCACCCCCAAGTGTTTCATCATCTGAACCAATAGGAATATTGATCCTATATTGATCCTGGTGGAGCGGTCAGAAATTAACCTCTGGCTTACGACTCTGGAGCCAGTCACAGGAAATACCTAAATGGCCCTCAGATAGAAGTCAAACATTTTGCTGAATTTATCGCTTAATGAGCCTGTCCAGATTCAACATCATTCTGCTGATTTATTCTTTATCCATTTCGTCTGAATTAATCAGCACACGGCCATCTGGGAAAATAGGCACCGGGGACCATAAAGGGGCTTGGCTATTCGTCCAGGGCACCACGGCACTTTTGGAGGGATAGGGAGAAAAACACAAGCTAGTGCCGCTAACATATGCTCTTCAAGTCTTACACCAGAACACTAGGGGGAGATGCTGTGTGTTGGCTAGGGCCCTATTATTTTTATGACAGCTATGATGATGGTGATGGTGGTGATGATGATGATGAGGAAGGTTGCTGCTGAAGAAGAAGATGATGAAGATGGTTGTTGTTGATGATGATAATTGTGCTGTAATTATTGTTATTGTTCCTGATGATGATGGTGTGTTGATGGTTGTGGTTGTTGGTGTACCTCCCCCATGATGATCCTGTGATTGACAGGTGGTGGATGAGCTGCAGGCTGGGGCGTTGGCTGGAGATGAGCGGGAGCTGTTTCTCCTGCTGACTGCCCCTCATGTGAAGGTATGACTCTCTCTCTCTCTCTCTCTCTCTCTCTCTCTCTCTCTCTCTCTCTCTCTCTCACACACACACACACACACACACACAGTATGCACACATACTATTCAGTTATATATATACGTTTATAAAGCTCTCTTCATAAGACACACTCACACACACAAACAACAAACAGAAACACATCACATTTATTGGCAGTCACGTTTTTGGATGCACACACACACACACACACACACACACACACACACACACACACATCAATATAAGGTGTAACCAGGGTACACCCCCCTCTGTTTTTTTTTATATATATAGTAAAGCCCTCCCCGTGAGACCAGTCTATAGTGCAAACAACAATAACATAAATAATAACATCAAAGATGGAGTGACCCCGCGGCTGTGATGAACCTGGTTCCATTGGCTTGGCTCCCTGCTTTTCACAGTGTCACCAAGCACAAATAGTCAAAGATGCGTTTGAACACATTAGTGTGAAGAATAGGGCTGATTCCTGTTTGCTGCTCCAAGTGTTTAAAGTCAATGGTTGGAATATCTGACATCTGCTGTAACCAAATCGGTAAGCTTGATAAATACAAGTTGCTGTCTAGCGAGCTACCTGGCTAACAGTTTGTGGAGGACAAAAAGAAAGCACTCTTTTGATCAGTCAGTTCAGCCAACTCCAGTGCAGAACAAATATTGTAATAATCACATAAACAAACAGCTGGCTAGAGCTTACAATGCACCTGGCCTTTATGTTCTCTGTTTAATCCAGCAGATGCTTTAACAACGGCATGAAAAAATCTGACAGGCTTCATAGTCCTCAGTCAATGGCCCACTGTGGTTCATGATTGATTTTCATGAGAAAAAACACCATTTCAAAAACACCCCCCCTCTGATTTCTTCACAAATCGCACCCTGGGTGTAACAACATTGTGTGCAAGCCTTCAGCCTGACACAAACACACACACACACACACACACACACACACACACTAACACACACAGAGACACAAAGCACAGACAAACACACCAATGCACCCGTGTACTCCCTTATCAGTTCCAGGCAGACAAATAAGCACATGCCACTTTACATTCATTACTCCACTGATAATTAATTTCACCAAAAGCGTTTTATTGAAAAGACATGAGCGCAGTTAAACACGGAGACCCAGACAATCCTGTTTGATAATGGTAATTATGTTAGCCCAAGAGCAATTACTCCAAATCAGACACACACACACACACACACACACACACACACACACACACACACACACACACATACACACACACACACACAGACACACACATACACTGAGAGATAGAGAGAGACAGGGAGAAAGAGGGAGGGAGAGAGAGAATACACTAAGAAATGCCATCAGATGACATTTTTTATAGCCTCTCTTCATCACATTTACTCTCTCATTCTCTGAACCCTCAGGCAAGTCTTTCTCTCACTCTCTTCTTCTCTTCTTCTTTCCTCCCATCCTTCCCCGTTTACCTCTCGGTCTGTAACTCACCACTGTCCTGACTGTCCTCCTCACCCTCTACTTTCCCCTTTATGAAAAACTGTCAACACACACACACACACACACACACACACACACACACACACATACACACACACGCACGCACACACACACACACACACACACACACACACACACACACACACACACACACACACACACATATACACACACACACACACATACACACACAGGCACACACACATGCACGCACACACACACACGCACGCACGCACGCACGCACGCACGCACGCACGCACACACACACACACACACCACTTTTACACACTGTCTTTGCCTTTGCCCCATCTCCTTGCCCTTTCCAAAACCAATATCAGCATGTCGGTACTCTCCCCTTGCCTCCATCATGCACCATATCACCTTTTGCCTTTAACCAAAAAGCAATATCAGCATGTCATCTCTCCCCCTCTTCCTCTCTTTCTCGCTCTCTCTTCCTATCTCTCTCTCAATCCATCTCTCCCTCTCTTCCTCTCGCTCTCTCTCTCTCTTCCTCTTCCTCTCTTTCTCGCTCTCTCTTCCTATCTCTCTCTCTCTCCCCTCTCCCTCTCTTCCTCTCTCTCTCTCTCTCTCACTCTTCCTCTCTGTCTCTCTCAGTCCCTCTCTCCCTCTCTGCCTTTGCTAAAAACAGATATAAAACAACAAATGCAGTCAGATGACATGACCTCTTCCTAACGCTTACACTCCCATCTCTGTGTCGTAAGGCAAGTCTTTCTCACACGGTTTCATAACACATTTATTTGTCTTCCTTTCTATCAATCCCTCCTTCATCTCTTTCGGTCTTAACCCCTATACCTTTCTTTCTCTCTATGTGCCCCCTGAAGAAAAACTGTCAACATGGTAGATTTCTCTCTCTCCCCCCTCTCTCTCTCCCCCCCTCTCTCTGTCTGTCTCTATCTGTGTCTTTGCAAAAAACAATAGCAGCATGTCACGTCTCACTTTGCCCCTGTCTCTGCCACTCTTTCTTTCTGCAAGCTTGTCACATCTCACTTTGTCTGCTGCCTCTCCCTTTCTATATCCCTCCCTCTCTTTTGCCCTCTCTCTCTCTCTTCTTCCCCTCTTTCTCTCTCTCTCTTTCTCTCTCTATCTATCTTGCTCCCCTCCTTCCCTCCCGCTCCCCCTGCCCCTACGGTTCTCTCTCTATGTCAGTACATCACATCTCACTCCTCCTCGTCTCTCTCTCCTCCTCGCCCCTGCAGGCAGTCCTGGCCGTGCATGACACAGTGGCCCAGAAGAACTTTGACCCGGTTCTGCCCCCCGTGCCGGAGGACCTGGACGACGAGCTGGAGGAAGAGTCCGTGAAGATCGTGCGACTGGTGAAGAACAAGGAGCCCCTCGTGAGTCAAAAGACAGAAAATATATGACTCACAGACCCAACACACACCTTACATAACCTGCTGCACATCCACACACACAGTAGATAGAGTTACACTTTTAAGTGTTTATTTCATTTACATAGTGTTCCTCTTATGTAAGAATATGTTCTTATAAAAGATGCACTTAAAGTTAAGGTGAGAGTTTAGGAAAGGCTAGTAATACGTAACATGTATTTACATCGGAAATAGATCGTATTATTATTTTATGCAAACGACTGGGTACATTGCACCTTAGGCTGTTTATAATAAAGCACCTGGATTATTAAAAATCATTGATTATCTTAACCTTGATTGATTGTATTGTTTTGCCTGTGTATGTTTATGTGTTGGCTGCATGGTGGTTTTGTGAACAGCCATAATATAATATGATATGTGTGTGGTATGTCAGGAGTGATTTTACTAAAAGCCTTGGCTTTGAGAATTAAAGCTTGAAGATATAGAAAGCGTGAAGCTGAATTGGAACCATTTATCTGAATCTGTGTGTCTATAAAGCTACTTCTACTTGGGAATTGTAAAGTTTGTGTGTGTGTGTGTGTGTGTAGGGCGCAACTATTCGTAGGGATGACATGACGGGTGCTGTAGTGGTGGCCAGGATTATGAGGGGAGGGGCAGCTGACCGTAGTGGTGAGTTCGTATTTAAGCACACACACACACATAACACACACACACACACACACGTACACACACACACACACACGCACATTAACAGAAACACACAATTCAGTCTAGACCACTCAGTCATCTAAATTAAAATGCCACAATTAACTCCTTGACTGTCTGCTGTGAGTGAATCAGTGACCCCCTAATCACTGGTCATTCCACTGGAAACAAGGGTAAATTAAGAGTAGAGTTTACCTCTGACAGCATGAAGGAGGTATAGCAAACCTCAGCTCTGGAATACCTCCTGAGTTGCGACATAAACATGTGATTTCTGAGTGTTGGAATGACTTTAATGACGGAGTAGCCAAAATATTAAACAAAATCCCAGAGATTATGTCCAGACCCCATGATTACATGTTACAGATTACAGAACTGAGAAAGGATGTTGCTCTGGAAATTATGCTCATCGGGATGAAACAGGATTTGTTCTGTGTGTGTATTCATCCATGCATGCGTGTGTGTGTGTGTGTGTGTGTGTGAGTGTGTGTGTGTGTGTGTGTGTGTGTGTGTGTGTGTGTGTGTGTGTGTGTGTGTGTGTGTGTGTGTGTGTGTTTGTGAATGTGTGTGTGTGTGTGTGTGTGTAAGCATGTTTGCCAGCTTATGTATTTTTTTGTTTGCATTCATTCTCTGATTAGTTTATATGCACTTAGAATATGCATGTGTGTGTGTCTGTTGAGATAAGCATGTAAGAAGATTTACCTTTCCATATATTATTACATTGTAATCATCTGATTACTGTTTGTGTGTGTGAGTCTCTCTCTCTCTGTGTGTGTGTGTGTGTGTGTGTGTGTGTGTGTGTGTGTGTGTGTGTGTGTGTGTGTGTGTGTGTGTGTGTGTGTGTGTGTGTGTGTGTGCACGTGTGTGTGTGCGTGTGCGTGTGTGTGTGCGTGTGTTTATATGATCTCACAGGTCTCGTGCATGTAGGGGATGAGCTTAGGGAGGTGAATGGAAACCTCATCATCCACAAACGACCCGATGAGATCAGCCAGCTATTGGTATGTACTTGCACACTACCTCCCCTTCTACCAATAACACTACATACACTTCCCTATATACTATATACCTCCCCTTCTACCAATAACACTATATACACTTCCCTATATACTATATACCTCTGTCAGGGAATTTTTCCCTTTACCAGGACTGTATTAAACTCAGAATTAAGACTCACACAACCAAGAATATAATAAATAATTGACTTTTACTCTGGCAAAGAGGAGTGCATGGTTTCAGAACGCTCTTCAACATACACTCCTCCAAAAGGAGTGCAGTGGTTGCAGAACGCTGTTCAACCCATCACTGACTCTCTGGTAAAATGCCTGACCATTTATTCAAGAAAATATCACAGAACACAGACATGACACTCCCATGGTCGTATCCTCTCGTCCCTGGTTCCCAGAGATAAGAATGTTTACCTAAAAAAAAAAAAACCCAGACTCTGGGTCTTACAACAATAAATCAGTCTTAACCTAAACATTTCATGACACCTCTGAGTTCCAAATCTCTCTTTCTCACAGACTAAGAACAAAGAAACAAAGAAACAAACTAATATCAAACTACAACACATATCATGATAATAATTATATAGCATATTTCTTTCACAACCTCCCCTTCTACCAATAACACTATACACTTCCCTATATACTATATACCTCCCCTTCTACCAGTATCAGTATATATTTCATATACAGTATAGGACAGTTTTGCCATCAAAAACAATGAATATGCTTTTAAGCTGACTGAAGTGAATTCAAACTTACCAATGGACTTTTATGATCTTAAAAAAAATCTTATTTTAATTCTGCATTTGCACATTTTTTTTAAATCTTTTTGTCTCCATGTTAACTTATAGTCCCAGTCTCAGGGTTCCATTACACTGAAGATCATCCCAGCCATTAAGGAGGAGGACAATCTTAATGAAAGCAAGGTGTGTTTCTGATGTAAAATTTGAAATTGCTTCACTCTCATCCTCACACTTATATACTTATACTTATTTATATACTTATACTTATATACTTATACTTTTTGCAACATTCCGAGGAGCCGTATAATAATAATAATAATAATAATACAAATAAAGTGTATGTATAAAGAAATAATGAAAGAATAAAAGAAGATATGCAATAGTAATGTAACAGTACAACAAAAATAATCTAAAATGCTCCTTTTCTTGCACCAGGTCTATCTGAGGTCCCTGTTCGACTACATCCCATTCGAGGACAAGGCCACGCCCTGCCAGGAGGCGGGACTTCCTTTCCAGCGAGGGGACATCCTGCAGGTGGTGAGCCAGGACGACCAAACCTGGTGGCAGGCCAAGCGTGTGGGCGATAGCAACCTGCGCGCCGGCCTCATCCCCTCCAGACAGTTCCAGGAGAAGTAAGGGGAATGCCAGAATGAATATATACTGTTGCAGTTGGAGTTTGACACTGCGATACTTGGGAGTTCCTGTTGTTATGTTGCTGCTAGTTCTTGAGGCGAGAGAGTGTGGCTTTGATGTTTGGCTTTGTTCAGAATGGTATTGAATTCCTTACTGTGTCAGTAGAGACTTCCAAGCTGGCAGAAAAGCTGAAGAAGATAAAGGAGGGAAACATAGCACAGCTACCTCCCATAGGGAATAATTATATCTCAACAGCATCTTTACAGTAATTTGTGTAGGCATGAGATTGTCTATAAAAAGTAACTGCGGAGCATGCATGTGCACTGTGTCATTGCATTACTAGTTCTTTCCGGGATGTAGCTGATTAGTTTGGATTTCAGTGTTCTCTCTTCTTGTTGTGTGTGTTTTTAGTGGTTACTAAAACTGTAACTTAATGTATATCTTATAAATACATTACATTTTCATCCCTCCAGGCGACTCAGGCACAGAATGAAGACGGGTACGTTCCAGGGCTCCAAATCTCCGAGTGCCCCCCCATGTGAGTCTCTAACCGGGTTTAACTTTTTGTGTCTATGTATGTGTTTCTTTGGTGTGTGTGTTTAGTGCCTCATTGCAGGCTTGTGTGAGTGGGGAAGCATGTGTGTGTGTGTGTGTGTGTGTGTGTGTGTGTGTGTGTGTGTGTGTGTGTGTACGTGTGTCTGCTTGTGTGCTTCTGCACGGATCTGTGTGTTTGTGTTTGTGTGTGTGTGTGTGTGTGTGTGTGTGTGTGTGTGTGTGTGTGTGGTGCATGAGTGCGTGTCTATGTCTGTGCCTGCATTAGCGTCTGTGAGTGTGTGTTTTGTGGGTAGACAGATGCAACATATTCCAGAATATTCTCCCAGATTAATCCCCTGATGTTGAACTCTAGCCTGTTGTCTGTTGCACAAGCACATTTTGACCAATCTTACAGTGACCCAGATTCTTCCCCGAGTCCTTCTCTTTTTCATTCCCTCACTGATAATTCAGCTCTGAGATCAAATGAGCGTCAGTGTGTTAATGCTCTTATTGGACGCTTGTTTGGACGATATGACCACCTGATTCTAAGCTTTTTTAATGTGTGGTCTCGAATGAAATGACACCATCTTTTTTATTTTAAATGGTATCTATTAATTTTATTATGAATGTTTTAGATATGAATTATGTGTGGATATAATTTGATGATATGATGATTTGATATCTTCCCTCTTCTTAATGCACTCAGATGACCAGACTAGTGAGAGAGGTAGGTTTGTATTTGAAAGAAAATCCAAGTGGTTACCAACTGCCTCAGAATGCCCTCAAAATGTTGCTGATGTTGTTTTTGCTGCTGTTGTTATTTTGGTATAATGTGTTGAGGGCATTTCACCTCTTTTTACCCCTCAAATGTCATGGCTGTGGGTTTCACAGTAACAACAGCAACAATTGCAATCAGTACATCCACAGGGAATTGAATAGTGTATGTATTGGATGGGTATCAGTGCTGCTCCAACTCCAGCTACTTTATTGTGGTCTATCAGAGGTTGGGACAGAAAGACAGTTAGACAGACAGTTAGACAGACAGTTAGACAGGTTCCTGCTCTCCCAGCCTTACTTCCCTGTTGCTGCCACATTCATTTCCAGAGTGTCTGGCACACATTTGCCCCCATGCCTTTACCAAGTTTATCCCTGCCCTTTTCAGCTGTTCCCGGTTACTATAGCAACGTAACCCTCCTTTCCCTGAGGCTGTTACCTATTTCCCCCCCCCCCTCTTCTTCCCCTCCTCTCATCCTCATCTCTCCCGGCTTGCCCCCCCTACAGAAGACTGCGACAGTGAGGCGGGCAGCAGCGGCCAGCACATAGGTGAGACCACTCTCGGTATGGCACACAGCAAAGAAGAAAAAAAACGCTAACTGCTAACGCTGCAACACCGTACTTACCGTACTAGCCGTGGCTTGGTCGCTTCTTTGTGCTGTAGGCTTGTGAGGTTTTGGGGCATTTCCATTCGTTCCTGTCGTCCTGTACACACTACATGGCTGAACTGCGATTGCCACAGGCGCTGTGTCACATTTTTCATTCACTGGTCTTTTAATTTTGTGAGGACTGCATAGAGGTCATCACAATGCGGCTATGGCTTTATGGGTACTTGAATACACGGTTGGTGTTTGTATGGCTCTGGGCACTTCTCTGTCTGCCTCACTGGAAATGCAGCAGTGTTTGTGTGTGTGTGTGTGTGTGTGTGTGTGTGTGTGTGTGTGTGTGTGTGAAAGTTTTTGGCTGTGTGTGTGTGATAGTGTGTATACTTCCTGGCGATTCACAGCCTATTTGGTTTGCTTTCAGAGCTGACTGTCCTTTGTGGCCAGGGACAATGTTTCATGCGTGCTGTCATGCGGACACATACACACACACTCCCATACCCACACACATACACACACACACCCATACCCACACACTCACATACACACACACACGACTAAAACACTAAAACGAAACCACATGTATGTTCACAAAAACACAGATATACTCTCACACTCACAAGCTGGCATTATACATGCACATGAATGGACACACACATTCACACAAACACCCACACACACACACAGCATGGCTTCATCTATGCACTGCCTTGTGAGGCTTGAGGCTGCGGTATATGTCCGTGGATGTACAGTGTGTGTGTGTGTGTGTGTGTGTGTGTCTGTGTGTGTATAGAAGCATGTGTGCGTACGATTCCTCTGTGATGGTCTAACATTAGCTGTAGTTTCTCCGAAGTGTAAGGCGGTGGCGCCCTCCTGTGGCCAGGCCTTTTCCTGGGAGTTTTACTCAGGTACTTCTCCCTGTCCATCTCTACACGCTTTGCTGTGTACACTCAGTGAAACCGTATGTGTGTGGATTCCCCCTCTCATCTTACTAACAGTTTCCCCTAATCTGCCCGTAACTGAAACACTGATGACCCAACTGAAAGGTAGAACTCTGTTTATGTAACTGTCTCTATGAGAGTTACTTTTTCTGCCATAGGCCACATTCCACACTGAGATGACTCAGCACACTTGATGAGACACTTTGTTGCTGTACATTTGTATAAATCTCTGTCCAGATGAGTGAATGTTTATCTACACAAGCAGCAGGGTTGAAAAAGCTGTGCGTTGAAAAGGTGTCAGTTTCAATATTGTCTATCTATCAGCGTCATACTCTTATGTCTAGGCTATAACACTGATCAGATACACGTTCTTAAATGCACTTTATTTCTGTGTGTGTTTGTGTGTAGTGATTGTATATGTGTGTGTAGTGTTGTAGTTGTGTATGTGTGTGTGAGTGTTCGTATGTGTGTGTGTTTGTGTGTGCACATATATCTGTTTAAATGACACACCTCTGTCTCTGCTCCTTAGCCGGACTGCGTAGAAGTTTCCGGCTCAGCCGAAAAGATCGCCAGGGGTCGGGAGAGACTCGGCCACCGGACGAGTTTGAGTTCCAGATCTATGAGGAGGTGACCCTGTACCAGCAGAGGCCTACAGATCAACGCAGACTAGTGGTGCTGATCGGTGAGAGACTTGGGACATGGAAAAGTGTAGAGTAAGGGGTGGGAATGTGTGAGTGTGTGTGTGTGTGTGTGTGTGTGTGTGTGTGTGTGTGTGTGTGTGTGTGTGTGTGTGTGTGTGTGTGTGTGTGTGTGTGTGTGTGTTCATTTTTTGGGAATGTGTGTGTGCTGGTGTGTGAGGTCACCTTGTACCAGTGCTTATCAGTAAGACACTTGGGGTGTAGAAATGTGATAACGTGTGTGTGTGTGTGTGTGTGTGTGTGTGTGTGTGTGTGTGTGTGTGTGTGTGTGTGTGTGTGTGTGTGTGTGTGTGTGTGTGTGTGTGTGCGAGTGTGTGTGTGTGTGAGTGGAGCAGAACCTTTTTCAAGTCACAGAGTGATGGGGAATGTGTGGAGGTGCACTGGGGTGGGTTGTTAAAAAAGTTTGCCCTAAATGTGTGTGACACACTTCTTGGTAGCTGTGTAGTAAATGTATTAATGGTGATGTTGTTATTGCTATCTCATGACTCCCATCTCCCATCCTATATTTCTGTCCAAACCCTCACCCCCTCTCTCCCTCTCATACACAACCTCCCCTCTCTCTCTCTCTCTCTCTATCTCTCTCTCCCTCTCTCTCTCTCTCTCCTACTTAAGGCTCCCTTGGAGCTCGTATCAATGAGCTCAAGCAGAGGGTGATTGCCGAGAACCCACACCGTTACGGTGTGGCAGTGCCGCGTGAGTGTTTTGGGTATTTTGTTGTCACTGGCTCCCCTACAGATGCCTAAACAAGCCTGTCAGGCCCCCACACCAGCCCACTGAAACGACAGCAAACTGAAGCACAGAAAAAAGCTGTTTCACATTTACATTTAATGACTTAACAGACCATTCTATTCAAGGTGACTTGCAGTATTGTTCAGATATACATGTACAGTATATGTGTGCATCCGTGCTCTTTCGGCAGAGCTACACATACACTAGAAGCTAAAGGCAACGCTGGACGCTACACAGACAGCCCCCACATCCTTGTGTGTTTCCTGCTCGTTAGTGTTCCATTGTCTGTGTTGCAGACACCACTCGAGCCCGCAAGAGCCACGAGAAGGAGGGGGTGGAGTACCACTTCATCTCCAAGCAGGCCTTCGACGCCGACATCCAGAATAACAAGTGAGTTTGCCCCTAATGAACTGTGACGAAGGGAGGACTCGGCCAGATAATGAACTGCATGCTGATAATTAATCACTGTGATAGTGCTAAATGTTTTTACTAGTGTTACTGATTTTATAGTTTTAACATTTCTATAATTAACTATGAAATTGTAATTGAGTATGTTAAATCTCCACAATTAATTAACTTGGCATTGGCTCTTGTCACTTTGTATTCCATGTTTTTTTTCCACTTAGGTTTATTGAGTACGGAGAGTACAAGGAAAACCAGTACGGCACTAGTCTGGAGTCCATTCGCTGCGTGTTGGCCAGGAATAAGTTGTGTCTGGTGGACGTTCAGCCTGAGGTGAGTCTCTCCCTGACAGCAGAGGTCACAGAAAGTCAGGAAGTTAATTTGTGAGGTCGGCTTCATGTCGTTATACCTCTACTACTGCATAGAACACTGCATTTATACAAGCCACTGAGTCTCTGATTTATTCTGGGTTTGCATATGAGTTTTCTATGACAATTATTTGTGAGGTTTTGTAAATGAGGACTTTATTCACACTTTCGTTAGGATCCAGGTTATTTGTCCTTGATACAGACATTATTATTTGTCACCATTGACTTGTAAAATGGAATGTATTTATGCACGTTTTCCCCAGGCTCTGAAGATCCTGCGCACGGCTGAGTTTAAGCCCTATGTGATCTTTGTGAGGCCACGCATCTCTGAGACCCTCTTGAGGCGCAGTGCCTCCACCTCACCAGGCAGGGCTGACAGCGGACACATCACAGTGAGTGTCCATGGCAACCTTGTAGGGTTCATTAGGCACTGAATGTGGCATCTTTTTTATTATGTTTATTATTGTTGTGGTTTATGTAATTAATCACAAGCAGTAACTCTGGACACTCAGAAAGTGTAACACATTTGCATGTACTGTGTGTTTTCAACTTAACTTGAAAATACAATATTGCAGTAAAGAAAAAAGATACACAATATTTTGGGAAAATTGAGGATGTACAATATATTTACCTGACAACAATCTATTGAAATCATGTGTACAGTTGGAAAAACCCTCTCTCTCTCTGTTCCTTCCTGTCTCTCTTTCTCGCTCTCTATCTTTCTTCCTCTATCATACACACACAATCTCTCTCTCTCTCTCTCTCTCTCTCTCTCTCTCTCTCTCTCTCTTTCTCTCGGCTTGAAGGATGAAGACCTGCAGGAAATGAGGCACTCAGCTGAACAGATGGACCAGCAGTACGGCCACCTGGTGGACCGGGTCCACGTGAAGGAGGACTTGGCCAGTGCCTGCATGGAACTGCGGAACATTCTAGAACGCCTGGATAGAGAACCTCACTGGGTGCCAGTCAACTGGGTCCGGAGTTAGCCCCAACCCCCCTGTCACACACCCCTGCCCCCTCCCCTGCCCCAGCATCCCACCCACCTCCACTTTTCCGCAAATGAATGTGTAATGTTTTAAACTATCCTATCAGAGGGGTGGCCATCTGCCACGGCAAGGCCGGCCCCCTGTAGCCGTGATCCTCTACCTCTCTATATTCCATTCTATTACTGTAAGTGTTCTACTCTGCCAATGAAAGGGAATCTGTGAAGTGTCCTGGGATTCTGAGACAGATCGCTGTAATAGGGTCAATAAGTCATTCTGACATGACCCTCTAGAATGTCCTGGAAATACAGAAGGGAAGAGCTAAGCTGTTCAGAATGAGTGATTAGTGTTCTTGTAAATATGAATCACAAAGGTTATGAGTCATGAAAATGTGGGTGTGTGTTTCAATGTGGGTGTGGGTGTATGTGTGTGTGTGTGTGTGTCTGAGAGGGAGAGGAGGAGTGTGTGTGTGTGTGTGTGTGTGTGTGTGTATGTATGTGTGTGTGTGTGTGTGTCAGAATCAGAATCAGGTTTTATTGGCCAAGTAAGCTTGCACAAACAAGGAATTTGACTTGGTAAAGTGGCTCTCAGTGTGCTTACACAGAATATACATCACAACACAAAACAATACAAACAGTGTAACTGGTCTAAGAAGTCTAAAAAAGTATATACAAGGAGGAATGCCTATATACAGGAGCTGTGAATTGTAACACAACAATGGTGCAAAGAAGTGGAGAGTCCAAGAAGTGCAGGGATAAATATTTGACGGTATGAGTATGAAGGGTGAAATAAAGAAATATGATTGCGGGAGTAATTGTACAGTGGTTATTATAATGATCCAGGGTTATTTCACAGTGCCACAGTGGGTTAGCTGTTCAGTAGTGAGACGGCGAGGGGGAAGAAACTGTTTTTGTGTCTGGAGGTTTTGGCGAACAGAGATCTGTAGCGCCTACCAGAGGGAAGGAGTTGGAATAGGTTGTGTCCAGGGTGTGAGGGGTCTGCAGGCAAACTGCAGAGGGTCCAGCAGGGGGCCTGTGATGCCCTTCAGATGGGTCAACACCAGTCTTTCAAAGGATTTCATGACCACAGACGTCAGGGCGACGGGCTAGTAGTCATTCAGTCCAGTGATGTAGTGTTTCTTAGGGACTGGGATGATGGTGGAGCATTTGAAACAGGAGGCTCCAGAGATCTGTTGAAGATCCGTGTGAAGATGGGGGCCAGCTGATTAGCGCAGGCTTTCAGACAGGTGGGTGACACACCGTCTGGGCCTGATGCCTCCTTGTCTGAGCTGGCACACATCCTCTTCACAGACCGTCAGTGCAGGGGGGGAGTCAGGGGGGAGGTGATAACAGGGGGTGCAGATGATTGTGTTGAGTTGGAGCGGGTGAGGGGTGTGAATGTGGGGTGATCAAACCTGCAGTAAAACACGTTAATATCGTCAGCCAGTTGAGGGTTCTCCATGGAGTGGGGGGAGGTTTTCCTATAGTTGGTGATGTCCTGCAGGCCTCTCCACACTGACACAGGGTCCGACCTGTTTTTCAGCTTTTCAGAGTAGCTTCTCTTTGCTACTCTGATCTCCTACTCTGATCTCCTTAGTCAGTGTGTTTTTGGCCTGGTTGTACAGGATCCTGTGTGTGTGTTTGTGTGTGTGTGTTGTTCTGTCACCACAAGGAGCCACTGGCAAAACTATTGATTGGCTACACGCATGACTGCTGTGTCCTCTACAAACAGAAGCATTCCATTTTGTGCGTGAACTTTTACCTTGTATAAAAGGGAGAAAAAAAAAGTATTTTGTCAGCACATTCTGAAACATTATGCAAACTATCTATGCTAACTGCGTTTGACACAAAACATCCTGTTTACGATTTATGTCAAAATTAATATCCAATTGAGTGTATTATGAAGAATGAATGTATTAAGAATGTTACATATATGATGTGCCAGAAATATTATACTTGCTATTATGCTCTATGTCTAGAAAATAATTGCTGGAATGAGGTGAACATACAGAATGCATTTACGCACACATTCTTAGGTTACCTGTACTGTTTGATCATATGCTGTGAGGTGTGTTCTTACCCAATGAGAGTAAAAGCATAACTAATGTATTACATTTGTCTGGATAAATTGAATAACGTAACTAAGAAGGTAGTGCTCTTACCGGTGTGTGTGTGTGTGTGTGTGTGTGTGTGTGTGTGTGTGTGTGTGTGTGTGTGTGTGTGTGTGATGACTGGAATCTTCTTATTTTTGTATTAGTCTGTAAAGTTATTAGAAACATAATGGAATAGGAATGAAATGAATAAAATAGGAATGAAAATGACTAACACTGAGTTGTCTTCATCATTATTCAAGAAAATTAAGAAAGAAAGAAAGAAAGAAAGAAAGAAGGAGAAATGATTAAGAAAGAACGAAATGAAGGAAAGAAATAAAGAATTAAAGACACAGGGAAAGAGAAAAAATCAAGAAAAAAGAAAGACAGAAAAACTAACCTTACTTAACTTACAGGAAAATACCTAAATTGGCCAGACTTAGCACAGTCCACCACAGTCTGCTAACGCAGGTATGAGCTCAACAGTGGGGCAGTGGGGGTGGACTACACTGCACATTGGAGTGGATTGGGGAGGGAACAGACAAGCAGGTCAACTTTTCACTCAACTCCTTTCCAGTCAAACCTGATAAACCTGTAGCCTTTCAGTCTCCAGCTGTCTGCTCTAGCTGCAGGCGTGCTGGGATTACATGACCAAATGTTCATTAATGTTGTAAATGGAAGAACTGTGGCTTAATTGAGTTCAAATCTGTAATATTTTAGAGGGTTCACGTAAATAGTCTATATTTGATGTTTATACTACAACTTACTGATAATATTAATTGTGGTAAAACTATTTGATATTGTTTCTCCAGAAACTGATGGGCTGATTAAAAACACAAAATTAGATATTTGCTTAACCATAAATCGTTTATCCAAACATTCATAACGGAGTGACTTACAACAGTAACATTCAACTTAAGATTTACCAGATGGCACTACAGTACACTAGAGGGTAGTATTGCTCAGGTTTTTGTTGAACTCCGAATCCAACATCTGGACAGTTTGAGTGAAGATGAACCAAAAAGCTTTTTGGCAACTAAAAATATCTGCACTTGCATCTGCGCACGTAGCATTGGCAGCAGTCTGCAACAGGGATGTGAGTACTTCATAGTTTATTGAATGGAATATTGAGATATGAAAGGCACACTGCAGGACACTTTACACTCAAGACTCTGGTGAGAAAATAACTTTGTCCACTGTCATTATCAATGCCTCTTAGCTGAGCACGGAACATGGAACCAATTAGTGGCCCGGTTCCCAGATGGCAGTCAACATTTGGCCAGAACCAAGCCGGACTTGGGCCAGAACGAACACAGTCACCTCCTGCCTGGAGCGGAAGGATGCATGTAGAAGCAGGACTATATGAAACTTCAAATCCAGCCTTGGCTGCCTTGATGCAATTCTTTCACAGCTGCCCCCAATGGCTTCTGTCCAATGTAGTCCACAGGTTTATTTTTAAATGTGGGCTTGTCCTCGCAATAGCTGTGCAAATATTGTCTTAGCCTGCAATAGTGACAGTATTTCAGCAACCTGTGGCAGGCAGCAGACCTTCACCTGATCTACCTCAGGTCACTTAAAACTGTCACTGACCACTCAAAACTTCTCGTTTTCTAGCATATCTGACTAGTATATCATATCTGTGAACATCAAATGATAAAGAAGAGGTCACAAACCACATTCTAATTTGGTTTTCCTCTGTAGACTTTTGATATGATCAGGTTCTTCCAACATCATAGATAGAAGAGACAAGACCAAGGTCCAGTCAGTTGGCTGCAAAGTCAACCATCTTAGCTCATGGCTTGACTGAATGTAAAATGTAGGCTTTTTTACCGTAACATTGTAACACAGCTTTCAGATGAAAGATTCTAGGAGCTCTAACTGGTTTTCTCTGTGCAACCTAACCCTTTTTTTTTTTATTAATTTGCACTTGCAGCAAAACAATGACAGTGCCTCTCTCCAGTCACTGGCGAGGCAGTATTGCACGACACCTCCGTGGACAGAAGGCACAGGAGATAGACCCGCTCACTAGCACCGATAAAAATAACCCTTCATCTCACAGCTTAGAGCGTCTCATTTTCGCCTCAGCACGAGCTTGTGTTAGATCCTTCAGGGAGACTCTGACTACAAGGGCCCGACGATTCCAGAGCTCATTTCATACAAGAGTGCAACAGCTTGCGGAACATTAAACATGAGGTGACAAAGTTAATTACCATCTCTCCTGCCAGATTAATTACCCATGACATTCATTTGTAGCATCATGAGGAGTTCTGAGTGACTCTGTGGTCTGATATTGTTTTTGGTCATACTGACTGGAGTATTGCCAATATGGTTGAGCTTGGGTTGAGCGTGGGTTCTGACTGCACTCTTTGGCATTGAGGTCAGGGTGCAGGGTTTGTGGCCAGGGGACCGAGGTCAGAGGTCGGGTGATGTGACTTCTTTTCCTTTGCTATATAGACCCCAAGGTTCACCTGAATGTCACGATAAGGCATTTTCTCAGAAATCCAAGTGCCTCTGCCTGCCGGGGTGAAACCAAACGGGAAATATGGCAGATTGCGATAAAATGGAGCATTCATGGGAGGCTGCCTCCACTCTCTGCCAGGCCTCCACCAAAGCACGTCTTGCTAAAACAAAGTTGACAGCCTGTGTTCACACCTGGATTCTTGGCAGGCACAAACTTGCTGCTTCACCTCATGTTGTGTGTGTGTTTACTGTTCCAGTGGACTGATACGACTTGAAGGCGTGCCCTCCCTCTATTGTTCTACCTTAAATAGGCTGTGGTCAATAGCTCAACATGCTGTCACTGAAAACAATAGCCAATTGTGTTCCAATCAAATGTAAATTTGTTCATTTGCAAGTCTGAGGTGTAACGATTATTCTTTATTTACAGAGCGAAACATGTTGTGTTCAGACATAGTCATAAAAATAATTAGCTATTGTTTGATACTGTTTGATACTATTGATGTCTGAGGGATTCACTTTTGGTGAAGCAAATGCCTACCCTCTTCTCACTCATCAAACAGAGGAATGCTCTTAACCCCATGTTCGACCTAGTCTGTTCATAGCATGACTGATAGCGTAAGAGGGCTGGCCTAGGAGAGAACTTCCTGTTTTGGTCTGCAGTTGTCCAATAACAAAGTCTTCCTGGCTGGTTGACAGACCTTGGTGCACTGAACTTCAGCAAGTATATCTGTTTGGCTGAGGACCATCAAGAGGACAAGAGGGGATATTAAGGGAAACTCTGACATTGAGAGGTAACGCAATTGTTGTTTCATCATATCATATCCTATTCTATGCATTGTTCAATGGTTTCCATTAAATGGGAGACTGATCTCACTAGTGTTGCCTAAAACTTGATTGTTCCTGATAACGTGTGAATGTTTACTGAATGCAAGGCTCGAATGTTTGTGTAGTCATCATACGCTTTCACTGAGTGTGACGCACTTTGTGTGACCTTGAGTTGCTAAATACAACGTATAAAAATAAAGATCATTTTTATCACATATTGGAACAGTTTAAATATTTACATATTTAGAACGTGTCTGAGCAGTACAGATATGGAGATATCAAGGCATGTTTTTTTTAATCACAGTACTCTTTCAGCAGATACTGCTTTGCTTTGCTTATTGTATGTCATATTTTGCACTGTCACTGCAGATGTAAATAATTCTGCATTTTGTTTAATATTTTAAAATGTTAAAAACTAGTATGCAAAGCTCTGAAAAACAGACAAATCCAAAATCACTTTTACTTTCAGCTGTGATAATTTTAGAGTATTCATTCAACTCGTCCTTATATATATTCCTCATATACCATAATGCGGAATCTGTCAGCCTATGCATATATGGATGTGAACTGCTTCTGAGGTAAAAAAAAAAGACCTTTTAATGACCCCTCTCTTTCTCTCTCTCTCTCTCTCTCTCTCTATCTATCTCTCTCACGTAATGTCTCTCACTCTAAGGCGTGTGACATAGTCACATAGTCACAGTAATTTCAGAGAATCTTATCTGTGACAAGCTATAGTTGGAGGAAGTCTTTACATCCTCTCTCTTACCACAAACCATGTGATGGCTGAGAATGCAGGCTACGTGACGCAGAGCCACGGTCCCCATGGCGTCTGCTCTTGCTCTGCTCTTCTGATGGAGAGGAGTTTGTGTGTGTTATCAACAGCATGGACCACTTCAAACTTTGCTAAAAATAGCCAACCTAAAGTTTAACAAAGATGTGGTTTAGCGGCATGATAGGGTCAGTTAAGTATGACGCACTGTTTGATAACAGAAGTGATGTATGCAGTTTCTGTATGTTGTAATCTCAGAGGAAAAAACGCAACACATTGCCTTAGTTGACATGATGACTGACAATGTTGCAGATTTACCTACTTTTCACTTCCCTGAAAACTAGTCATCCAGGAGATCAAATGCTGTAGGTCTACATACATTAGAGTTAGTGTTTGGGTAGTTTTTGATATGATTATTGACCCTTAATTAACTTTTACATACAATACAATTTATGCAAATATAGGCTTCATAGTAGGGCTGTCAAAGGTAACGCGTTAATCTATGAGATTATTGTGGCCGAGATTAATGCAAAAAAAATGTTTTAAAGCAGTTACCGCAACTTTGTTTACTTCCTGTGTGCGTTGACCACTGACACGAAACCGCCGCGTGCCTACAGTCAGTTTGTTAGGAGAGACCGAGACGGTAGTTGAAGATGGAGAGAGCGGAGGGATTGTTGGGCGGAAAGTTGCTGTTTAAGAGGCAAAATGACGGAACAATTGACAAAACTAAAGTTGTATGTAGCATTTGTCAAACTGAATTTAGCGATCACGGAAGCAGCTCGTCTTTAAGTTAGCACCCGACAGTAAGCAGCCCCAGGTTAGATGGTCGCCAACCCACACTCCACGACTTCTCTAGGAAAATAACTAGACCAGTCCGTGAAAAGGTTACCAACGCTGTGGCAGTTTGGGTTGCCGGTGACTGTCGGCCCATCAACATAGTTGAAGACGGTGGGCTGACTTCAGGGGACAATCCTTACGATTTACAGTCGAGGGGCACCATTGTGTCAAGCATACAGTCCATGACGGCGAGAGAGCACGAAAAAAATACAATTAAACAACAGTGTCTAAAATACACGCTGTCTGAAGTGATTACTCGTTAATTTATAAGATTTAGTCTTTAGAAGAAAAACAAACTTTTAATCGCGATTCATCTAGATTAATGAATTTCAAAATGTGAGATTAATTAGTTAACTTTTTTGTATCTATTGACAGCCCTACTTCATAGTTTTAATCATGAGAATTCTTGAAAACACTCAAGTAAATCAAAGAAAGTGAGAGAGGTGAAGGCTGAAATGGTTGAATACAATAGCCAGCAGACACCTCTATCTCCCGACAGGGGTCTACACTGAATTTCGGTCTAGTCTTCTCTTTCTCCCTCTTTCTCCTCACCGTTCAAACTTCCTGGTCACTGAAACTGTGGGCTGCATTACTTCACCATGCGCACCAGGAGTGATGTGAGGCTGCGTGCTGATTGGCTCGAACTGAAACTTTTCAGGATTCTCATTGGCTGTCGCGGCTCTCGTGTGAAGCAATACGCAAATAGATTTGATGTGTTGTCTGAAAGCGACCCCGTCATTGCCAGTGCAGCCAAGCTGAGTCGAGAAGGGGGTGTGTCGCGGGACCCAAGGCATTCATTGTCCAAAACCGGTCTTATTTTATAATGCTTTTATTTAATTACTTAGCTGATAACTGAAGCAGTATCCTCAGAATCTTAAGTTATTTTTTATTTCAACCAGTATTATTTCATTTTTACCGAGGACGGACTAACATTTTACAATGAATTGCACCAGGTAAGATGGCAAACGCTTAAAAGAAGTAGGCTGAACTAAACGTATCTAAACGAGTATGTAACAGTAGTCATCGCGACTAAACGGCTGTGTATAAGGATGTATAGAAGACATTTGAAACGGGAACACTGTGTGCCTTATGGGGCTCACGTTAGCCCAAGCGATAGAAATATTTGATTTGAATTTTTGCCCGAGCCTTTTGGAATGTCTCTGTCTCTGTTTACTTTCATGCAAATGTAATTGAATACATTGTAAATTTAAGTACAATTGAGCCTCTAACCACTGTTCCCGACCACACTCATTTATCTAACGAGAGGTAAAGAGAAAGAAACTTGTTTGGATTAAAATAGGAATGTGATTGATTGATTTACGTGAAATCTGTATGCTAAGTTTAGCGTGATAAAGTAATTAATGGTACATCACTATTGAAACTCGGAATCATACATGATTACAGTGAAATGTAAGAATTGTAATTTTTGTGCAGTGCTTCATGTTATTTGACTGCATTCGTACTTTGTAGACTAGGATACTGCGAGACAATACTGTTGAGATCCAAATTCTGGCACTCCAAATCTATGCATTAGTTATGACGGTGGCCCAAAGCCAGTGGCCATTAGTAGTTTAATATTGGTGTTCTGTCACATCTCTGCTGCATCCTCATCATTGTGCAGACTCCCTTGTCTACTAGTCTGCCTGTTGCTAAATGAGATGTTTAATGTCTGCTGTCTTTCCTCCACCACAGGGTCCTGCAGATATTAAACCCTAGGCCGATGCCAAGTCCAATCATGCCGGTCGACGTGGCCATGCGGATCTGCCTGGCGCAGTCACCGCCAGTGTGCAGTTTCCTGGGATCCTACGAGGCACGGAGGCTTGCCTGCCAGTACAAGCCACTGCGCCCCTGCATCAGCTCCAAGGCAGAGGTCGAAACCACCACCGTGGGTTGGAAGAGTCCCAAGACTAAGCGCAAGAAAAGTGTGGTGTTCGCCGATTCCAAGGGCAAGTCCCTGACCGCCATCCACGTATTCAAAGAATTCGAAGAGGACCCCCTGGCGGATCTGCAGTTCGAGCTGTCCGACCTGGAGAACGCCATCGTGGGCCTGAAGGTGGCGAAAGAGAGGAGCATGATGTTGGCCTTTGACCAGCCTGCCGCAGACTACCTTGACTTCCGGAACCGGTTGAAGAAGAACCTCGTCAGCCTGGAGAACTGTGTGCTCCAAGACAAGTCCCTCAGCGGAACCATCAAAGTCAGCAACATCAGCTTTCAGAAGTCAGTGGACCTCCGGATAACGTTCGATTCGTGGAAAAACTACACGGACATTCCTTGCCTCTACATGAATAACGTGTATGGCTGCTTGGACATTGACACATTCTCGTTTGCCATCGACCTGCCAAGCGTCATTCCCCATGATAAAAGCCTGGAGTTTTGCGTCTGCTATAAAACCCTGGACCAGGAGTACTGGGACAACAACGACGGAAAGAACTACAAGCTGGTCCATTCAGAGCACGAGCAGGACCAGCATCCGGGCACCACCCAGAAACCCCCGCAGGAGTTCAAGACCCAAGGCAAGAAACCTGAGATGGAATTCGACCAGTTCGGTAGCCCGAGAACATCCAGCGGCTTTTTCCCAGAGTGGCAGAGCTGGGGCCGCATCGAGAGCAGCACCCCCTACTGGTGATATGACAAAAATGTCCCCAACATGACTAACCCACGAGAAAATGTCCCATAGATGAAGCCTGTGGAGATCGGCCCTTGGATCGGCCCTTGGCTTATTCCAGAACTGGAGCCACAGAGAGAGCTGAAGTCAGTTCCAGTTTTCAGTCAACTTGAACTTCAATCACAGATGCTAACAGTTTGAACCCCATCGGATCTGAGAGGTGTCCACATTATCTTCCTGCTTTGCCAACTCGAATATAATTGGGGGAAATATTCATGGGGAAATGGACACTATTGCAAATGTGGATGTGAAGAGAGTAACAGTTAGTGTTCGGCTGTCCCGGCCACTCTAATCCCAGTACAGAATAGTCTGTGAGATTAACCAATGTGGCTAATTGCTGTCGTCATGTCGTCTGACATGGCAGAATAAAATGGAGCAGGACGAAACTCACTTTGACTGAACAGGATAATGTTCAGCTGTATCTTCTGACAAATGGTTGTCCTTTTTTTGCAAGTATCTCATTTTTGCCGTGCACTTAAAGCATTTCTTAGATTTTTAAATTTAAAGTTTTTTTTTGTTTCATTGGGTTTTTTGTTTGTTTTTTTTCCTTGTATCATAAATGCCTTCCTTTGAAGTTGTCTTTGCAAAGACAAGATTGAGTGCAGAAGTCAAGATCGTGTCTGTTAGCTTATGTAGTGCATGCTGCTGAGTTGTGCAGCACCCCCATGTCAGGTTCAGCGTATGTTTTGTTTCATGTTTTTGTTTTGCTTTGGGGGTTTTTTTTTCATGAAGGGGAATGTTCTTGTGGATCACGTTGGGTTTGATTGTGACGATCTGACACCAGCAACCTGAATGCAAGGGGTCCTTATTTAACCCCCACCTTCTCATCACCGCACCCCCAGCCTCCGTCTCAGATGGTCCCCAGGCCTGAGTCACTGAGACTAGTGAAGTTTGCACTGATACGGAATGATGCCTTTCTTTTTTCGAACGCCAGAATGTGAAAGTGAAATGATTTGGTACAGCATGAATTTCCACTTCATATTGAAGTTTTATGTATTTCTGTATCCATATTCATGGTACCATATAATTAATCACTTTCAGAGGCAAAAGTTGAAATATACATAACGGTTCGGGCCCCCACCCCCTTTTTGCACAGAGTACAGTTAGTCATTAGGAGTTAGACGCACCTTTTTTGCACATGAGCCAACTCCCCAAGTCCACTAACTTTGTAATTATATCCTCACACAATCAGTGTGCCTTCCCAACATCTTTCCCTTTTCTGTCTGTTTGCTGCTAAAGGTTGCTTTAGGCTGTTGTCTACGTAGCTTGTTTTGTGGACCCATTGTATGTGAATCGTCTTTTTTCTATGTGAATAGAAGACGCAGAGGCTGGGGGCAGGGTATTGCATATAACGAGGGATGGAGAATGTAACTTAAGGGAAGTATTTTGTACGTAAGGGACGAGACACGCTTGCGTGTCTGCAATAAGGAGGACAGGGGTGGAGGCGAAGACTAGTCGTTGCTTTCTTTTTAGAGTGCTTTTGCTTTTTTTCCCCTATCGTCAGATGGAAAAACCTGTTCAGAACGTAAAAGGTCGAGGACTTGGCAGCAGGATGTACAATGTTGGCAAATGGCAGTTAGCCAGTGCGAGCCACAGAGATTACAGAGTTAAGTGTTATGGATTGAATGTAGAAGAACACACAGGCCTCAATGGTGGCCTGGTTTATTGTCTGTATGTGTGCGATTCTTTTTTTTCTACTGCAAAGAAAGGTGTCTGTCAGAAAGAATGGTCATATGTGTCATGTTCCTTTTAGAAATAAAACGCTACAAGTTTATACTGAGAAAGACTCATGAGTTTTACATGTGCTCAATGTATGATTAGACATGCATTTTTTTGTTTATGGTTTATCAGACATTCATCAGATGTATTAATTCATTCATCCTTTCAATAGTTTAATAATTGACTGATTGATGGGGAAATTATGAAATCACAACATCACAGTACAACAGTCCTCTGTTTAACCATCTGACACCAGTTTACAGTCTTATATTAACACTGGGAAATATAAGAGCTGGTATTTCTGATAGGAGTATGTAGTAACGTAAATGGTCTGTTAACGCCAGTAAAGAAAGTTAAATGTAGAGTACATGTAGAGTAAAACACCCGTTATTTTGGTACAGAGAAAATGTCACCAACAGGAATGCGTCCAGAATTAGGTCAAGCTCCAATGAAATCACCAATGCAGAAAACAAAAGTATTTTATTTAAAAAAAATGTAAAGGCCACTGAGAAACTTCACTGATCTTGTTTCCCTGTGAGTCTAATTGACCTGAACAAGCGGAGACAAAATAGCTCATCTGACCAGAAACAAACGAGAGGCGAAGAAGACGGTGCCAAACTAAAATATCCCCTCCCTTTGATCCATGGGCTGCTATTGTAGGTCAGCTAACCCAACACATGAAGACAGGGACGGTTCAAGGCAGTGAACCCTTTAATTTATTCTCTCTCTCTGAGTCTTTTTAATTATATATATTTTTTAGAACTAAATTAAGTTGGGTATTGGACAGAATTGTTAGACAGAAAAACAGTGTCAACATCTAGTGTCTGAGTTGAACCGTGCAAAAATCGTGTCCAAGGGCATCATACTGAGTGCTGCAGTTTCACACTTGGCTAAATGTCTGTGTTCATGAAAGACTGCACGTCCTACAAAAAAAAAAAAAACATGTTGTCAAACAGTGATGAAACAGGAAGCTTCTCCGTAATATTTACTGTCAGTGTTAAGACATCTTCCTGTGGTGTTCTCCTCATTCACATGCTTCACTTGACACTTGACACACGTTTTATATCTGGTTAGCTTGTTTGCTAATTTAGCTCTTCTGTTAACTCCCACCATTTCAGCTGCTAGTCTAACTCTCCCTCTCTCAGGTCCATGGTTGCCTCTCACTCTTTGACCACTGTTTTCACTGTGTGCAGAAGGGAGAGAATACACCTTCCTTTCGCAATTTTTTTTTCTGCTCAATTGTACATCTGGAAATGAAAAGGTTGAGACGTCTTCATAATGCATTCAAACACATTGTACCTGCACAAGAGACAAAGCGAAACATTTCAAAGCACCCTTGATATTTTAACTGTGAAATGTGCGTATATTATGTAGTAGACTAGATAAGAAGCCTTGTCATCCCACAAAATTCTTTGTCATGTCCAATGTTCCCCATTATGTGAAAGATGATTTAATAAGGTGTCCAGGAGCCTGTCCAGTCCCGTCCATGGCAACTGTAACCCAGGCCCCCATGGGAAAGTATGTCTGGACGTCTGCTCGAACGGCGGTCTGGAAATGCTTTTCATTTCAGCGACAACACAAAAGACGTCTGTGTTGTTTTAGGTGTGACATTTCAAACATCAGTGGCAAACATCTGAGATGTTTTATCTTTATTCTATGTCACAAACAGACAGAATTGCCAGATGTAGCATATGCAGTGCTAATTCTGAGACCAATTAACAATATACTGATTAATAGCAGTCTTTTTTGTCATTCCTTCTCTCGCTTCCACAGACAATTGTTCATGTAGTGTTGTCTAATTGTTTCATATTGAGAGATACATACCTCCCTCAGTGTCGTGGAGCTATAATGACTGTCAGTGTTTAATACGACATGACAATCTGGCAAACAAAACACTGATTAAAATTCCTCCAATTATCCCGCCATTATAAAAATGGCCATGGAGACACAACACAACACGCTGGCAAGTAAACACTTGTTTTCCTCAACAAAAAAAGGGCAACAGAGAGCAAAAATAGGCAGTTATGATTTTTTTTGGGGGGGGGGGGGGGGTTGTATTGAGCTTGTTTTTCTGGGTCATTTTTCTAGTAGAGCCGAGGTTAGTCTGGGAGCCTTAATGTTCAGATAATTGTTTTATGATGGACCAGCTATTCTCAGAATGCAACATATGAAAATGATCAATGATCAACCAATTTGTATTTCCCTAGTCTTATGGGATATGTAACAGCAAGAAAAAAAACATGAAGTCATAGTCTTACTTATGATTGCCCACCTATTTCAGAAAGAAACCAACTTCAATTCCCCAAGTTGTTGTATGACAACTAGTTACACGAAGCCATGAAATACACTGAAGCAATGAAACAAGTCCACCGTGGCTTATGAGTCCACATTGGAGTTCATGCTCATTTCCCCTGAGTCATCTGAGATATTCACATCACCCGAGTTGCTCTATGTCCGCCCCCAAGGCCACTGATGCAACATGTGTTGGATGCTCAGTATATCTAGAGGTCTAAGTTCTTGTCAACTGGTTCTATTCTCAGCACCGCGTGCCACAACTGACGCGCATGGAAGCATTGCACCTCCAAATGTCAGGCAGCACAAATATAGACTGGCAGGGGTTGAATGAGTAGACTGTGTTGCAGACTAGGCTAAGGGTGGTTAGGGGGGGGGGGGGGAGTGAAAGATGTCTTTGCCCTGTCTCTGCCCTGTCTCTGCTGGACATGTGAGATATTGGTTCAGTTGCCTTCATTAAAGTGGCATGTTATATTGATTCACGATCTCAGACAGCATAAGATCTTCAGTTGCCTCCCAATTGTGGTTTTTAGGAGTGGCAAGCCATGGGAGAGTGAAGAGTAAAGCAGAGTAAAGAAGGTGTTAAACGTGTCTCATTTTTGGGTGACTAAAAATCATGACTCCAGTCCTGTTTAAACATGAATTATAAATGAAGCATTCAGTCAGAAGAAAGTTCTCTCATAAAATATGAACACAAGAGGCAGCTACAACTGACCAACACCAGCTGTCCTGACCAGAAAGTAAGCTGACAGGAAGTTGCATCCAGTAGCGGCTCGTGGCCAGAGAAATACATGGGGCAACCAGGTTTAATCAAACACAAGTTCTATATTTTGCAACGTGCTGCTCATGCAAATGCGCTGTTTTGACAGAACACTATGTGTTCTTGCTTAATTTCATCATTGGGTGTTACTCAAATAATGATTGGCAGGTACGAATACGAATATTTAATGTTCCAGTGTCGCAAATTGTTTTGTAGGCGTATTGTCAAAAGCTAATTGTTGTTTTTGTCAGATGTTTCCATCTGTTGATGTACTTATTTTTGTCCACCTTTTTTATTGTGGTTTAGCTCAGGGGCTCCTGCAAAATTTCAACTCACAGGCCACACAAGCAGTCAAGTTGCGGGACCACCAGTAACGCTAAATTGAATCCTAAATTGACAATTTTCACATCACCCTTTTGGTATTGAATCAACTCACTTGGAACCTCAACGGAGGGGGTACCAAAAAGCACAAAGTACCAGATTCTAAGTACCCAGTTCGCCCAATGGAAAACCAAAAAAAGGCGAGTTAAGTCGAGTTGAGCCGGTACCATCCAGTGGAAAAGCGGCTTTAGTGAGCTATGTGTAAGGTGAACCTCAAACGCAAATATTGAAATCAATGTTTCGTGACTTTAAACTATAGAAAACATAATACTATAGAAAAAAATGCTTCACTAAAGATCTAATTGAATATCATAACAAACAACAATTGATCGAATGTTTCTTTTAAGGATCTGTATTTTCTAGTGGATGAATTGTTGATGGCGCACGTGGATGAGCCACGGCTGGTTGCATCATAAGTGAGAAATCTGTGGCAGGTGTGGAAAAGAGTGATGCTCTGTGTTGGTATTTTTGTGTAAGCAGGAAGGGCGTTATCTTCTTTAAAACCTAAACTATTTTTCTCACAGATGTGTCATGACTAACCATGTCTGGGCCAACCTGATGACAGGATCATTATAGACAGGTGTATCTCCGTGTCATGAAGGTCTTTGGCTCAGGTGAGGCAGGCTGATACTGTGAGTCAGCCATTTATTCATACGTGCCTGAACATGTCACGTACTGCACACTCACTCATCTGCACTGGGGAAGGGAGTTCCCACAGTTTGTATTATTATGATGAAATTTAGGAAGAATGTGTGATTAAGCAATATGACACGGGTGAGAGTGGGGTTGGTAAAGGATGTCTCGCTTTGAATGATATTGACGTTATGCAATTCAACGATGAAAGTACATCAAATACAAATTGATTACTAGCGGTGAAGAATCCTTTTTAGGTTGTTCCAGAATATCCTCACTCAATGTCTATTGTCCAATCAGAAATTAATACATTGTTTGACCAGGGCTAACTGTTTGGGAGTGCAACTTTTGTTTCAACATATTTTTTAAACATCAGCCATTTTAGTTTCAGTTTCATTTGATTTATTTGATTATTTCTGTAATGTCTGTGATGAAAAGAAATACATTTTTCACGTTTAGGAAGGTCTTGACCTTCCACTAGAATTGTGTTAGTGTTGACAGGTTCTATGATACACACACACACATATGTTTTTGTGGACTTAGTAGGACTTACACAGCTGTTTTGGCCCTCTAATGTAACCTGAGGTGTGTCACAATTAGGGAACTATCATCAGTAAACAACAGATATGAAGTAATTATTGCATGCATGAAGGGAAGTTAAAGCAAGCCAACACATAGACGTACCAGTTATTTAGAAATAAGGGACAGGAATGGATACTCAAATACAAACACACACACACCAACAAAGCAAGCCATCACTATAACTAATGCCAACTTCCCTCACACACACACACACACACACACACACGCACACGCACGCACACGCACACGCACACGCACACGCACACGCACACGCACACGCACACACACACAAACACACACACACACACAATCACACTCACACTCACACACACACACACACACACACACACACACACACACACACACACACACACACACACACACACACGCATGCATGCATGCACACACGCACAAATTTTGGTCCCTGTAGTCCTGTTCGGTGCCATTTGAAGTGAACTGTAAGAATAGACCCCTCCTGGGGATTAATGGTCTTGTGGATGGCCTGCTCAGCTGTTGGGAGCGCGAGCGGGAAAATAGGACACAATGGAGAGCGGAGAGATTACATCCACCCACGGGAATCTATCCCTGAGAGAGTCCCTTTTGTGTGGCCACTGTCACCACCGTCAGCAGGGCTTAGTGAGAGAGAGAGAGTGAGTGTCAACAAAGATGATATTACTGCAAATGCCATACTGTAATATGTGTTTGGTGTGTGTATGTGTGTGTGTGTCAGTGTTTATGTATGTACATGTTTTATGTCCCTTAAAAAATACAATTATACTTTTTCTCTGATTAGATATGTGTTCTCGTGTGCGAGAGTTGTATTATATCTGCATCTGAGAGTCTACATAACTGCAACTATGGAATAACACCTATTCATTCTCCAATTGTCTAAATATTTAATATCAAAGTGCGCCGGACTGTCAGGAGGGGATGCACATGTAACTTTATTAATGCCTCTGCAACTTTCCAAAAGCGCGGCTAAAGAAGTTGCTATTGAGACGGATGGAGTTTCAGCCTATAAATCTATGTTGGTGATACACATGACCTTATCATTACCTCCCATATCCAGATGCATTTGCTTCGACTTTTCTGCTGATGTGCTATAGATGATGGTTCCAAAGTGCAGGCTTGCTGGCCCTGAAGGAACTCAACATATGGGATGTTTAAAGCCCTCTCATAACCCAGTTCCTATATTGTTAAGGTTGGATTTGGAAAGTAAGACATTGTAAATGTAAAGATATACATTCCCTCAGATCCATCATCAAACCCTTGTGTCATTTGATTACACAGAGCCAACGGAGAACATTGCCGGATTTAAAAGGGATTTCGTAACACGGATTTCCAAATCCGAAAGAGATGCGTGGGTTATCTTCATATCTCTTGACCCACGCTCGCGAGGGTCAGTCTATCAGAAGAGTGGAGTCAATTTGCAATAACAGGGCTGCCTCAGGAGATGAGAGGCATTCGAAGTATCTCGCGTGACCAAAACAAAAAGCGATGAGAAAAAGGCTCAAGCTGCATAAAAAAGGCAGGGGATCTTCTCTTGAGGCGGGACGGAAATTGAAGAGCCGCTCAGACCGGACTCTCCTCATTCCTGCTCTTTCATGCGGCACGCTCTGATGAAATCCTCAGATTTTCCATTTATGAAAATGCCACGGTATAAACAAACAAACCAACAAAAGTTAAAAAAAAGAAAGACAGAAAGACAGAAAGTACACCCCTCTATTTGACCCTCGTGGTTTAAGAGGGATGGTAGCAATGATGCTCTAATTATGCAATCGTGATTATCCTTTGGTAACAAGGTGCTAGCAATACTGAGGTCCAAGGTTCAGTTGCCTGGTAGCATTGCAGACAAAATGGATTCCTTCAACAAACAGACTGCGACACTAAGAGACAAGTAAACTAATTAAACAGTCATTTCCTCAAGAGTGGAAATGTGCTGTATAATGTGTCTACATTGTTACAGTGTGGGACATATCAGAACAGAATCATATTCTTTCATGGGTAAAAGCATGGTGGAGTAGGAAACAGAGATGTAAGTTGAGGAAGAAGATGGAGAAGATGAAGATATTGATCGCACGCTATCACAACATGGCTATACATGGTTATATGGCTTAGACCTTGCTTCCTTGTGTATGTGTGTATGTGCCCTGTCACAATGACAAAGCACCCAAGACCCATGATCCAGAAGTCTCTATTAAAAGCATCCCTGTCAGATGAGAGCATGATTAGTTATTGGGCCCTAGGGAATGGACAGAATGCTGTATAAGGCTTAAGGCTGGGGAGGCTCCGATTCACATGGACGATTGTACAACCATGTTTATCACAGATTGGGCCTTGGACCAACGTGTCCCCTTCACCAGGTCAGATTTCTCCCTCCAACCATGTGACTATAGGAGGAATGGATCATGTGTAGATTTCCTGCCCTGTGTTATTTGTCATGTGTGCCATGGTGTGGTGTCAGGGTGATTTGTTTGTTTACCTGCCTGATTTTAGGTCATCCGCAACATCCTATAAGCTGGCAGAGAAATAAGGCCAAGCGACATCGAGGCCTTGCTGCATTGTGCCTTCTTTGAAAAGTGTTGTGTGGTGACATGGCTAAACGTTGAAAGGCAGAAAATTGAGCACTATTTGTTCCACCAGTGCAGTAATTGCAACCATTTTGTCTCCATGTTTGGAACTCCTTCAGGCATCTATTGTAGCGTAGCACCCAATGCACCCTGCAGTGACACACAGCACAGTGTTGTAATGTAATCTGGGCAAAGGGCGCATGCAACAGGACACCTTTCACCTCACACGGGCCTCAGATGCAAAGGGCAGTCCCTGTATAGCAATGCAGTCA